>NW_022436987.1:2598658-2599743 GCF_009761245.1 Sapajus apella | reverse complement strand
CTGTCTTCCACAATGGTTGAACTAATTTACACTCCCACCAACAGTGCAAAAGTGTTCCTATTTCTCCACATTCTCGCCAGCATCTGTTGTCTCCAGATTTTTTAATGATCGCCACTCTAACTGGTGTGAGATGGTATCTCAATGTTGTTTTGATTTGCATTTCTCTGATAACCAGTGATGATGAGCATTTTTTCATATGTTTGTTGGCCTCATGTATGTCTTCTTTTGTAAAGTGTCTGTTCATATCCTTTGCCCACTTTTGAATGGGCTTGTTAGTTTTTTTCTTGTAAATCTGTTTTAGTTCTTTGTAAATTCTGGCTGTCAGCCCTTTGTCAGATGGGTAAACTGCAAAAATTTTTTCCCAATCTGTTGGTTGCCGATTCACTCTAATGACTGTTTCTTTTGCTGTGCAGAAGCTGTGGAGTTTGATTAGGTCCCATTTGTCTATTTTGGCTTTTGTTGTCAATGCTTTTGGTGTTTTGGTCATGAAGTCCTTGCCTACACCTATGTCCTGAATGGTTTTGCCTAGATTTTCTTCTAGGGTTTTTATGGTGTTAGGTCTTATGTTTAAGTCTTTAATCCATCTGGAGTTAATTTTAGTGTAAGGTGTCAGGAAGGGGTCCAGTTTCTGCTTTCTGCACATGGCTAGCCAGCTTTCCCAACACCATTTATTGAACAGGGAATCCTTTCCCCATTGCTTGTTTTTGTCTGGTTTGTCAAAGATCAGATGGTTGTAGATATGTTGTGTTGCCTCTGAGACCTCTGTTCTGTTCCATTGGTCTATATCTCTGTTTTGGTACCAGTACCATGCTGTTTTGATTACTGTAGCCTTGTAGTATAGTTTGAAGTCCGGTAGCGTGATGCCTCCCGCTTTGTTCTTTTTGCTTAGAATTGACTTGGCTATGCGGGCTCTCTTTTGGTTCCATATGAAGTTTAAGGTGGTTTTTTCCAGTTCTGCGAAGAAGGTCATTGGTAGCTTGATGGGGATAGCATTGAATCTGTAAATTACTTTGGGCAGTATGGCCATTTTCACGATATTGATTCTTCCTAACCATGAACATGGAATGTTTCTCCATCTGTTTGTG
>NW_022436987.1:2585376-2593658 GCF_009761245.1 Sapajus apella | reverse complement strand
GGTTTTTAGCATAAAGGGCTGTTGAATTTTGTCAAAGGCCTTCTCTGAGTCAATTGAGATAATCATGTGGTTTTTGTCTTTGGTTCTGTTTATGTGGTGAATTACGTTTATAGACTTGCATATGTTGAACCAGCCTTGCATCCCCGGGATGAAGCCTACTTGATCATGGTGGATAAGCTTTTTGACGTGCTGTTGCAATCGGCTTGTTAGTATTTTATTGAAGATTTTTGCATCTATGTTCATCATGGATATTGGCCTGAAGTTTTCTTTTCTTGTTGAGTCTCTGCCGGGTTTTGGAATCAGGATGATGTTGGTCTCATAAAATGATTTGGGAAGAATTCCCTCTTTTTGTATTGTGTGGAATAGTTTCAGAAGGAATGGTACCACTCTGTCCTATAATTATGTACAATTATGTCAATTAAAATATTTTTAAAATAAAAATAAACATAGGCAGATTGAGTCAAAGTGTAAATGCTATAGCCACCACCTAGCCAAAGGATTCACATGCAGAATATATAAAGAACTCCCATAAGTAGCAAGTAAAAACATTTTAAAATAGCTAAAGATTATAAAGTTCATAGAAAGAGAAATCCAAATGGGCGGCAAACTGCAAAAAAATGTTCAAACTCATTTGGATTCCGTGAAATGCAAAGTAAAGCAACAACACAGTGCCATTTTTCCTCTCACCAAATAGGCAAATATCAAAATTTCTGATGATATCAATTATTTGCAAGGATTCGGGGAAAAAAATCTTATACACTACAGTAGGAGCATAAATTATCATAACAATTTCAGAGAGAAATTGGTAGCTGCTAGCAAAATTACAACTATGCAAGCTTTATGGGCTAACAGTCCACTTCTAAATGTGCAAACTAGACAACATTCTCACATGTATGTACCACAAAACATGGTTAGTGAAAGTAATTATTGTTTAATATAAATAATATAATTATTAAAATATAATGAACAATAATTAAATATATTGTTTAATATAAATAAGATAATATAAAGCTGACAGCAACAGAAATATCTACTACAAAGAGAATAGGTAAATAAAACTTGGTATGTTTATAGCTGTGTAATGAAATACTTTACAGAGAATACAAAGTGGGTTGCCTCCCTTTTCCCTCACCCATTCAAGTGTCAGATGGGAAGGAGGGATTACTCAAGCTTTGGACAGGTCTGTGAATTCTTAGATTAAAAACAAAGAGTAAGAATAGCCAGGAAGAGAAATTATATTTGAGGGGTATCTAGGAGATGGATATTGAGAGAGTGAACCCTGTGGGAACTGGAGTGGTGATGTTTTCTTGTGCGTTCCCCGTGTTGGCCGTCACAGTGGATGCCCTAGATGTGCATGGAAAAATGATGACCAGAGACTAGACTCAAACCCTATACTCCCATGCCCCATCTCTTGTCACTGGGAACATCCTCCAGAAATTAGGTGCAACCTTGGGAAGGGTGGGGGAACTCTACAAATTGACAGAGATAAATTTCTGCTACACAGAAAGAATGGAGGCTCAAACAAATTAGATTGAGTTATCAAAAAATAAACATATATCTTGTACAGTTAAGTCTGCCTACTAGCATTCATATCACTACAGTTACATCTGTAGTAGGTAGTCATACTTCAGGTAGAATAGTCTGAGAAGGAAAGAGTATGTGAAGCTTACCGAAAGAAATCTAGTGGAAAAAAGAAATTCATTAGGGACAAAATGTCCACTTCAACTGGTCACCTGTTTTTAATGCCATCATATCCACTGATGTCATCCTGTTTGTCTGTAAAGCCCCAAGTTTATTTTCGATTGAAAATTCCTGAACCTACTTCTTGTGAGTTAATGCGACCTTCTGCTGGTACTATTCAGACTCTCTGATCATAATAAAACTTTTGTCTTAGGGGAAAAAGAAAACCACAAAAACAAACAAATGAAAGTCCATGGGTTAATGGCTTCCTGGGGTTTCCCCCAGGCTGAACCCTGGGGCTTAAATAATTTTATTAGACTCTCTCTCTCTCTTCCTCTCTCTCTCTCTTTCTCTCTCTCTCTCTCTTCCCCAGCTTCTCTCTCTTTACTAGATTCTCTCTCTCTTTATTAGTCACTTTCTCTGTCCCTTTGTCTCTGTCTCTGCCTCTCTTTCTGTATTAGATTCTCTCTCTACTCCCGTCTCTTCCTCACCCACTTCTTTTCCTCTTCTTCCTCCTCCTCCCAACTTCTTAGTGCTGCCACTCTCTGTGTTGGCCTCACTTTCTCCAACTGTAGATGGATATTTTTTTTCTGCAGTTAGGTAAAATGGTTGCCAGAAGCTCCAGGTTTATACTATCTGAGCTTAGTAGCTTCAGTAGAAGGATAGATGCTTTTTCCCACATATCAATCTCAAGAAAGGGTTCCGATTTCCTTGTTTGTGTCATGTGTCTACTTGAAACACATGGGGTGTGTTGTCCGGAGGAGAAGCCACCATGATGATATCCTAGCAGACCAAGTGAAATGGGAATGGGGCATTTTCCCAAGTGGAAGAGAGATGCTATTACCAGACAAAGGGGAAGAGATGCTGGGCAGCAAAACTAACTGGTATCACACATCCACCAAAAAATTCTCTCTAGTTATCCCTAAACTTCAGTTACTTGAACTTCTTCCCATTAGTGATCCTCTGGTGTATCAACATGGGACTTTGAAGGAAAAGGGCATTCATTCTCCGAATCAGTCTTCCATGGAGGTCAGTATGGTAGCAGCAATGTCAATGTGATGGAGATGGCAGCTCCAAAGCACCAGGTGATGGTCTCAGAACAAAGACATCTGAAGGCATACATGAAAGTAGGTATGAGAAATTAGATGCTAATAGAGAAGGCTTCAGCATGAACTGGCCCAGAAGTGGACACAAGGCAAATTCCTCCTTGCCCCAAACATTTAGAGAAGAAAACGTCTTGGGCTGGGGACAAGGAGATGGCCCTGCTTTTTCTTATATGCCTAAAATTTTCAGCTCACACACCTCATGAGCTTCCTACTGCTTTGCTCTCCCTGCAGTCTCTGCTTCTTTGTTTGCCTCTTTATTCCTTTTTTCATTCCCCTCTACCTCCTATGCCTACTTCCTCTCCTTTTTGACACACTTCTTTTCAACTTCTCTATTTTCCTGTGAGATCCAAAGTCATTTCTGATAAAATAGCCAACTCTAGATGTTTTGGAAAAGATGGTCATTATTTTTGCCTACTACTGAACATGAGAAGACTCTCTATAGCTGTAACGTGATGAGAATTGCTCCTGTTTCAAAGGTTATGACTGACGGTACCAAGGAGGAAAGATAAAAAGACATACATAGCAATGTTAGAAGACATCTAACAGGTTAGAATATATTCACACAATATAAAGATATCTTCTTGGAGGAAAAAAAGCCCTGGGAAATGCCTGGGAAGAGGTCACTTCCTTGAGCATCTTCACTTTCCAACAAAGCTGACAGACGCATGATCAAAAGATCCCAAAATGCCTTCTGAAGCCCTGAATGGAGAGTGTCTTGACTGTCTTGCTCTACAGGCAAGAGGACCCAGACGGCTGCAGTATTAGTATTTGTTCTGTGTCTGGTTGGCTAAAAACCCACTATTTAAAATTTTTAAAGTTTAATTTTGAATGCAGTCACCCATGTTTTTGGCTGCAGCTTTAGTTGCAGTGCCCACCATGGCAAAGACCAACACAGAGCTTCCCTCTTAGTTTCTACGGACTTCACAGCTCTCTAGTCAAATGGAAGTGTGACGGCTTTTGTGTCTGTCCGGGGGAAACATCTGTCCTCCATGAGTGTGCCCATGCTGTGAAAAGAGATGATAGAGTATCGCTTTACAGCTTGCTTCCTCAGTAGCTGATCACCAGGCAAAATGTCAGAGCAGCTGGTGCTCATCAATTCACACGCTGTGATGTCAAATACCAATTAGGACTGTGAACTCCTAATTGCCTCATTTCTAGCCACATTTTAAAGTAATTAATAAGTAATTGAGTAATGTGTTAATAATAGCCTTAATCATTTTTCTAATGATCAGCTCCTGTATATAGTTATCTTTATGACCCAAGAGGAGGATTGCATCTCAGATCATATCTTGTTAATAGCCCCCAAGCTGTAAAGCAATCATTTCTTAACAGAGATATTTGCTTTCCTTCCCCAAAGCATTACCAAAGAAAAAAAATTAACCTTCAAACTGAAGTCTGTAACACCTCTGATTTTCTTTTTTGCCTCCTCTTTCATATTCCATCCCTGCCTCTCATTCAATTTATTCTCCCATTGGAAATCAGAAGGAAGTGTCAACATCCAGGAGTGATTTCTAATTGCAGTGAAACTTTACTGCATGACCATTCCTAAACATATGTTTCCTTCACTGATAGAGCATTTATCTTGACTTTCAGTTTTGTTTCATCACAATTATAGCTCATATTTATCTGTTAGATATGAAAGCACTTATTAACCTTTGGATTTCTATTTAAAAGCAAGGATAGCAACTATAAAACTACCCAAACCATCAGGAAAGCTGTAGGCAAGAAGTATAGGGAGTCATAAATATTCTCCAAATAGGTTGAAACTTGCTCTCCTGATGATCCACAGCAGTTAAGATGCAGGGCAGCCAAGACATTTAGAAGTGCACCGGAAGAGCACTGGAAACCTCTGTCAAATACCATCAACCTTTGGTTTTAAAGGTTATAGGGTTTAGGTATGGGAACTCTAATTCTAAAGATGCTTACTTTGAGTCCAGCTCGATGATTGTGGAGATAAGTCTATTGGAGACTAATTTACAGGGCTTATTTGGAATATGACAAGACTATATAAACCAAGCCCTGTAAATTAATTATTTTATTTCCTCTATTAATTATTTCTTTGTTCTCTAGGATTCATACCTCCTCTTCCTCTCCACTGATCTTTTTCATCCAAAATATAAATATACTAAAGTGTTTCCTCAAAAATCTCCCCACAAAACCTAGCTTTTCCAGTGCCCTTCCCCTTGCCTCTAGCAACTACTCTGTGTTGCTAAGAGGTCTTTCTATCTACAGAGACCCCTCAAAACAGGTCCACGCCAATGGGCAGAGAGTTCATTAGTGTTTAGAAACAATAGTGTTTAGAACATTGTTTCTCAAGGAGGTGGTGGGGTGATGCGAGGGGTCAGAATTTGGGGAAGAAAGGTATCAAAGGTGGATACCGATAGGTACAGCTATAGAATATACTTTCCTTATCTCTAACTCCTGCTTCTAGTTGAGAGCTACTGCCTTAAAATTATGTCATATTAACTTCTCATTTTGAAGTCTTTTGATCAGTCCCCTTAATGATGAAATCAAGACTGTTCCTGTAGCTAGATCCAAATATGAGAGGCATAAAGGTGATTATGATATATATACTCCCTCAGGTTATGTTCCCCAGAAACAGATTTTGCAATCGAGATTTTATTCAGGAGGTTTGTTGAAGACTGTTCTTGGAAATAATCCCTATAAAGCAGTAAAAAGGAAACTGGATTCTACTGAGGGAATGCTTAAAGTCAGATGCAGTGGTGCTGAAGTTTCAGCCAGTCTCATGGGAACTCTGAAGCTGAGATGGCCCTTTAGAGATGTCCTGAACTGAGGCAAGGAGGCTGGGTCCTGATACCTCTACATCAACTAGTCATTAAACACAGGTTGCCCATGGGTAGGGAGCATAACCTTTGACAAGGACAATTTCTGGGGAGGGACTCAGCCATTGGCAACCAGCATCCAACCTTCCTGGTAGCTGGAAGAATGAGTGCCTCACTCCTAGAAGGGGGATCCAGATGACACAGCCCAGCATCCAGTACATTCACTCTTCCTCCCTCTAAGTCGTCCTACTCAAGCACATCCTGGTACCTCAGCCTTACCCATCTTTTATTATGCATAGGTGTGGGGCCTCCTTGTTTCCTCCTTTGCCTCAACCTGCTCTGTAGGAACAGGATTTGTTTATTCCCCTTTTCTTTCTGGAATATAGCTCTATTCACTTCCAGCAATAACCAACCACACTTATTTTTTCTGAGACGTTGGTCTAATTTCAGATACTTCCTCTAAAACTTGTTCAAGGGGTGACTAACAGAAGTCAAATGTAATTTTCAGGAAAGAGATTGAAACTCTTACATTCCCTTTGTCTACCCTTTTCTCTAATTAGAATCTTAGTGACTTCCTAATTGTCAAAGTCAAAGGACATTTTTTAGTCTTCAATTTATTGGATATCTCTAGAATAGGATTTTATTCTACACTTCTACACTCCCTCCTCTCCTTTACCCACTGTTTTTGGACTTCACAGTCTCCTCATATTCTGTTTACCTCTCTGACTCTTGTCCTGAGATTCTAGACTCTTCTGTCTATCCCTTTAAAACACCAGTACAATATCTAGACCATATTAACAACACGAAATTTGTATTTAGTTTTATTATCCTTTTTTTTTTAACATTTCAACAATATGCTGTTAATATGCATATGTATAGATCTGGCTTATATATCTTTACTGAATAATTTTGCTATATATGTGTGATCTATGGTTGTAGACATTGGACATCTTTGGACATTTACCCTGAAATGTCTTAGATAAGGTAGGCACAATATGGTCTCTTTTTCCTTCACTCAGTTTCCCTCCCATTTCCCTGCTTCAGGTAATGCCATCACCAGGCACACCCATTAACAAGACATTCTAGGCTCCGGCTTCATCTCATCCCTTGTGTAATCTAACAGCAAATCTGTTTACTCTACTTACTAAGTAATTTCAAATCTCTTCTCTATTCTCCACATTGCTACTGATTCTAGTAGAGGTTTCATAAATTCTCACCTCTTTAATAGCTTCCTAATGGGTTTCTTCACTGCATTCTCCCCTCCTCCAATTCATTTCCCACACTGCTACCAGAATGATTTGCTTAAAACACACATCTAATCTTGTTGTTCCTTCCTTAAAAGCCTTCAACTTTCGATTGCTTTCTGGATAACATTCAAACTCCTTGCCATGGTATTAAAAATCTCACGATCTGGCCTTTGCTCAGGTCTCTAGCTTTATCTTTTGCCATGCTTCAAGCAGACATACCAGATATCTTACACATCCCAGAATCTATCATCTTTGTCATACCACCATGTCTTGTTCCTGCTGATCTATTTGGAACATCCTTTCCTACATACAGAAACTGTTTTTCGGAAGTGAGTTATGTTTTCATAGCATTTTTCATCTGACTGTATTGTCCAAGGAAACAATCTATAGGGGTGATGGCCAGTTGGTAAGTTTTACATGATTAATCTGTGGTCCAGAGAGGTGAAGATTAATGTAGATAATGGTTAATTCTTAGAGATAAAGAAATTTACTTTCATTATTTCAAAACTGAAATAATAAAAATAAAACATACAAAATATTTAGAATTCTGAGAAGATAGAAACCTAAGTTGCATTTGCCACTGAGGCCAGCCAGTAAATATTGAAGGAAAATTACAGCCAAATTATCATCATTGGAAAACTCTCTCATTAAAGAGGGACCAAATGAAAATAACTGCAATGCTGGGTTCATAAAAAGATGTTAAAAAGGGGACGGATTAAAGGACAAGCTCATGTTTGCCATTAGTTGCTAAATGCAGGTAGAAAATAGTCAAGTGGCAGCTCTCTTGGCTTACTTAAGTCTGTGCCACCCTGTTTCCTAGAAATAGACAAAGGTATGTGCCAAAACTATCCATAGGTGTTTGCCCAAATCAAAGGACCTGCTTGATAGTCATATTTCTGGCCCTCCCTCCTTTATAGTCTTACAAGGAATTAATGTGATTAGGTGAGATTCCCACAGCCACTTTTATCATATAAGGGGTATCCTGCAGTCATTTATCTTTTAGAAGAGACCCACTTCGGGTGAACATATATGTGCCTATCTGCCATGCATGAGAGGGTTTGCCCAACTGTCATCTATAATTTTTTAGAAAAAAAAATTCAACTGCTAGTTCTCTAGGTCTACAGATGCCATAATTATATAGGATTTGAAAGAATCCATCCCAATTAAAAAATATAGGTAGCTCGAGGCCGGGCGCGGTGGCTCAAGCCTGTAATCCCAGCACTTTGGGAGGCCGAGGCGGGTGGATCACGAGGTCAAGAGATCGAGACCATCCTGGTCAACAGGGTGAAACCCCGTCTCTACTAAAAATACAAAAAATCAGCTGGGCATGGTGGCGCGTGCCTGTAATCCCAGCTACTCAGGAGGCTGAGGCAGGAGAATTGCCAGAACCCGGGAGGCGGAGGTTGCGGTGAGCCGAGATAGCGCCATTGTACTCCAGCCTGGGTAACATGAGTGAAACTCCGCCT
>NW_022436987.1:2528168-2585276 GCF_009761245.1 Sapajus apella | reverse complement strand
TTTTTTTTTAAAGAATTAATATAGCAAATAGTAAAAGTCTTTAAAGAATTCTAAATTCTGTTATCTGTTAATGGGATATTGCATTGATAAGACATAGCCAGCTGCCGTAAAGAACAATTTCACAATAAGAAAGTGTTTTAATAAAAAATCATATTTGCCAAAATAAGAAAGAATCAACAGAGGTGATAAATGCAAAAATGTATGCTACCAAAAACTGAATTAAACAATTTAATAATTTAAACAAATAACTCTCCCTGAGTACAGATTAAAGAAATAAAGAGATAGAAATTATGAGAAAACTCATGTAGACAAATCCAGGTGTTCTAGTTTCTAAATAACAGTAAGTTAAAAGGAAAGAAAAAGCTTGAGGATAAAAAATGGAAATGAAAATAGAACTGGAGGAGAATTTATCTGAGCTGAAAAACTAAATACTTGGCAAGATCATTGAAAATACTTACATACACTTACATAGATTGTGGTGACATTCTGGAATCAAAAAAAAAAAAAAAAAAGTCCTAAAACCTTCTATATAGAAAAGACCAATTACCTAAAAAGGAGGAGAGTCAGATTAGTACCAATATCTTCATTTATGATATTGGAAATACAGTAACAATGAAGCAGTATCTGTGGACTTTTTGGGAAAAGAGATGGTAATTAGACATTACCATATCCAATCAAATTTTGTTCATTCATGAGAGCAAGAAATGTATATTTTTAGATATGCAAGCTCTCAGAAAGTATCACATGCATACTTCCTTTCTGATAAGAAAAAGAAACTCATCAAAATACTCTAGCAGAATGAAAATTGCATTAGCATAAAGATCTCAAGATGGCAATATTTTAATATACAAGAAACAGTAGCAATCAATGAGAATAGTGGTAATTCAATTTAAGTGACAGTTGGTAATATGGTCCTGAAATATGTGGGAATTGTTAAGAAAGAATTATTTAAATAGAAGGGATATCATGTAAGAAAAATGTGAATAACAATGTAAGAGCAAGTTTAAGAAAGTAGGTTCTCAAGCTTAACTGATACTTCTATCACTTTCTAGCTGTTATAATCAAAGACAAATTAATCTCTTGTACCTTAGTTTCCTTCTAGTACAATGAGATTATAATAGCTTCTGCTTCATAGAGATGTTTTGAAAAATAAATTTATATATGTATACTATATATACACACATATATAGTATACATATATGGTTTAGAAGAGTGTTTAGCATATAGTAAAGGCTCAACAAACATCATCTATTACCATCATTGCTATTAATATTATTATGTCATTGAGGGGACAGAAACAAACACTATCTAATCCTTAACACTGCTAGAAAACAGTGTAGATTCAAAATTAAATCAAGCGAACTGATAGAAAACTAGAAAGAGTTTATAGAAATTTGAATTCAATGGAAGAGAAGGGGAATAAAGACAACTTGATTAATCCAGCTAATTAACTGAGATGACAAATACAGGACAAGGAGTTTGTTTGGGAATGAATTATAAGCTCAACTTGGACACTATGAATTTGAGGTGATAGTGGGATTCACTCAGGGTGGCTGGCAAAATATTAAGGAAATATTAGGGAAAATTAGAAGATTATAGTCTTTAATCTTTCGGAAGGCCAAAAGGTTTTAGTGGAACAGACTGAAGGCAGCCAGTTCTTACGTTAGAGTATTAAGTCATAAAGTGAAGATTTAAGGACAATAAAAGCTTAATTCCCCAGTTAAGTCTGTTTACCCACATTCCTTCTGTCTCTGTTTACTCATATAAACCTTGTGCTGGATGGTCCTCTCAGGGGGAGGTCAAAGGGGAATTATCCATTAACGGTGTTTACTCTAGGTCCCCAGAACCAAAAGTTTTTATCATTCATAACACCACACTTTTAACCACGTTAATTATCCACAAGCATGTTGACTTAGAACTTCAGTTATTAACTGTATACTGAACAAATGTGATAAGGTACAAGGAGTCATGGCTGGTTAACTGCATTTGCCCTCTGAAAGCAGTTGATGACCATTCTTAGCCAGCTCAAATCACTGTACTAGGTGTGCGAGTATATTCGTTCATTCGTCAATGAGGTCTGCAGGACAGACCTCTGCAGGTGGTGATCAATGTCTCAGCTAGTGACCCCAACATGATTGATGTCTCGGGATACTTCTTAGACAATCAACTGGATATACGGAACCCAATCTGAGGGAGATCTGGGCTGGGGACATATATTTTTTAAAATGAAAGCATGGGAGGATTTCAAGAAAGAGGATTAGTGTGATGTGTGGCTGAAAGGTATGATAATATAGTTTGATTTGACCATGAAGAGATCATTGGCAACTTAGAACAAGCCTGATCATCACAGACTAAAGAGGTGACTGATGCCCTGGCCACGTGGAGAATCAGATGGCCAAAATGAATCATCCTGCCTGATAAATGCTATACTTAGGGAAGAGTATCTCTGTCTCTGCTGAGAAATAAACCCTCACACATGAAATGGTATTCTAGGAATAGGATTAGGCCATGAGGCAAATAGGAAGTCATTATTTAATTCATTCCACAAATATCTATTGAACACCTATGTGCCAGAGGCTGCGCTAGACTCTGGGATACAGTGGTTAGAACACACCTTCTCTGCCCCCATTGGGTATTAAGGTCTATAGTTATGGGGAAATGAAGTCTTTTCCTCAGCCTACAACAGAGAGAAGTTTCCTTCCAAACATTAAATTAACAAGATAAACGCCAGAATTTAAGAAGACTCTAACTTCTTTTTTTCCCCGTCAGAGAAAAACATTCATTTATTATTGTTATCAGCATTCACTATGTCCTGGGATATAAGAATGTCGAATATATTACTTGTGTCTCCAAATCCTGTGCATTTCAGGAAAAGGGACATTTCTTACAAAGATTCCTCTACCTCTCTTTACCCCATTCATCTCAAATCAATCTTAGGAAGGAGATTGGCTGAGGGAATATCTTTGTGGTAGTCCTTGTAAATGTCATAGATTCAAACTCCATAGCTATCAATTGTGTAGTGACAACAATTTCCTGTTTGTGTGACTTCACATTCTCATATGACCGTGCTGGATTCCCCACTACAGTAATAGAACAGTGACCATTTCTCATCCATTGCCTCAAGTGAGTATTGGAAGCCTGGAAATTCAGAGTTCTAGATATAAGTTCTGAAGATGCAGGACTAGGAACTGGAGCAAAGAAATCTTTATTCAAAAATGCAGGGGGCAGAGGGCACCAAAACCAAAGGCATGCACAAAGCCCAGGTGGGAACTCTGAAGAGAGCTAGAGTAGCTAGCCTAAATTTGGGGTATGGGTGCAGGAAGCAAAATCAGGGATGATGAAAGCAAGAGCAACAGTCACCAAAACACTGATGATTGCAATATGTGACTGCTTACGTTTAAATTAAGATAAGATAGGAAGACTTTCTGAGGCCTGTTGAAAACACATATGATCACCATAAGCATGAAGCAATTTTCTTGGTGTGTTAAGTTAGAGAAGGTCTGTGTCAGTTATGGAAATGAGAACATAAATTTGTGCTAGCTCCAATGTGCATCCCTTAGAATCAGCCCAGTTTAGCTTTCTGGAAAATTATTACTATTGGCTGTAGTATATTCCAGTGAATAGATACATTATTGTGAACATAGCCATTCCCTTAATGTTGAAAATTTATGTCATTTTCATTTTTCACTAATAATATACTGTGATTAACATCTTTGTACATGCATTCATGTTTCCATTAACTATTACAGTGTATCCTCAGGATAGATACAGCTGCAGAATTTTAAGAAGAAATGTAACTTAATCAGATCTGTATTTTAGAAAGACAGTTTCAATGACAGGGAAAAATAATTGGAAACAGAAAGACCAAACAGGAGACTATTAGTAATAACCCAGGTAAAAATTGTAATTGCTGAACTCAAATTGGTTGTGTCAATGACTATTGAAGGAAAAACTGATATAATAGATGTCGGAGCATATATACTCAGGAGAGAAAGGAAGAACTCGGGTAATTCTTTGGTTTCTAGGAGGTAAACCTGTTAAATTGAAGATACCTATGAGACATCATGACAGAGATACTGAATGGCTGGTTAGGATGTACAGCTCTAGCACACAGGAGATTTATAAAGTGGAAGACATCACTGTTATTTGTCTGCATATAAGTGATCATTGAAACTACAATTGCATAGATGCAATTACCCAGGAATATTGTGCAGAGAAAAGAAGTCCAAAAAGACCAGAGTATTGGGAAATCTGAAATAATATGGGCAGAGAGAGAAGATCCTTTATTTCTTCAAAGTAGAGGTCAATGATATAGAAAAAACAAAATATGATGTGATTAGAGAAATCAACTGAATGAACTTCAGAAATGGAATAACAATGTTTCCTAATCTTAAAGACAACACCAGTGAGATAAGCAGTAGAGAACAATTGGTATCAAACTTTCTTCTGACTCCTAGATTTCTTCCATAGTTCTCATTCTCAAATTGGACAGAATTTGTTTCTTAGTGAATTACTCAGGGAACAATGCATACTTATATGTGATGTTTATCATAAGCCCAAATTTCACAAAATCATAAATAATAGATTTGGTTCTACTATACTCATTTAGACTGTTATTTTTGTTTATACCATATAATATATACTTATTTATTTTAGAAATAATGTATAAATTTAATCTTTTTATTAGGATTAATCTTTGACCTTTGTGACACTCACAAAAATATTTTGTTTATTACCATTTCTTAACAAGTTATTTATTGAATTTATTTACTGGAATCTACAATATAATTGAAAGCACCCAAGAGAGATACTCAATAAATGTCTATTGAATGAATAAATTAATGAATCATTGTGTCTAAAGTCTTAGTCCTATACTACATAGCCTGGAAGCCTTGCTGCAGCTAGAGGTACTGTGGTATGACTGAATGAGATAGTAAACATAATAATTAATCACTGACTGCGTGCCAGCCGCTGGGACAAGCAACATGTTACATCTATGTATCTACCAGAACCTGCACTTTATTCATCCTCTTCTTTCTCTCCTATAGATAGATATCTCCTGTGTCAATCTAAGGCCAGCCCTCTCACTGATGAACTCAGTAGTATCCTCAAAAATGTTTAACACCCTACTCTTTTAGGATAAAAAAAAAGTGCATATTTGTAGTATTTGCCAATTTATGTGGTGTAAATAGTCCCACCTTGGCTCTTACAAGCTAACAACATGTCACTGAACATGGAGTTGGTAAGAGATGCTAATGACTTGCTCTTGGGAGCCTGTGTGAGTGGGGCTCAAGAACATCAGCAGATGTGCCAGATCCCACCCCTTTCTTGTCACCCAAGAACATTCTTTTAGCAATTCTTCCCTCTTGTTACTGAAATAACAATTTCCCTCTCTACTGGAGCTTCCTTATCAGTCTGTGAACATAATATCATTTCTCCTAAAAAAAAAAAAAAAAAAAACATGAAACCTACTTTCTGTCTTCAGTTACTGTGACATTTTTCTGCTCAGCTTACAGCAAAACTTTTTTAAAGATTGTATATACTTGCTATATGTAGTTCTTGTCATTCATTGTCTCTCAAACTCAGACTGCTTTCACCATGCCCCCAAAATGCTTTCAAGGTCAGTAGTGACCTAATGACTGCTAAATCTAATAACTTAATGTTTAATTTCATATTTAATTCTATTTGAACCAGAACTTAATTTCACATCTAATCCGTAGGATTGGACACTCGACTTTCCACTCCTGGATTCCCTCCATCCTCCTTACCACTCTTCAGCATCCTATTTTGGTTCTTCTTCCTCTCCTGATTTCTTAATGCTATAGTACCTCAGGGTTCGGGTCATGGACTTTGCTTTGTTTATTCTGTATTCTGGGGGGACTTATCTCTCATGGCTTTAAATATCATCTGTAAAAGAAAAGCTCCTAAATTTATCTCTCATTTAGACATCTCCCCTGAACTCCTGACTCACATATCCAACTACTTTTTCAACCTAGTTCCTTGAATGTCCAATAGGCACCTGAAATTTATCATGCCCCAAACTGAGCTTCCTCTCCTGCCCAGCCTTCTCTGCTCCACCTGTGCTCTAGACCATCCAGCTACGGGCATCCTTCCCATTGCTCAAGCTCCAACTCTGCAGTCATCACCGACTGCCCTCTCTCATGGTTCATGCTCACCTGTCAGTAAGTCAATCCTTTAATTTCTGTGTTCAGGATATACCTAGAATCTGACTACTTTTCTCCACATTCACTTTGATGATCATCTCCCACTTGGATTAGCTTTCTAACTGGGCTCTATGCTTTCACCCTTGTCTCTCTGCTATTCAATCTCAATGCAGCAGTCAATGAAAATCCTTTGAAATTTAAATGAGATCAGTTCCTCCCCCTGCTCAAAACTCTCCAATGGTATTTTCTCTCACTAAGAGTAAGGCCATGATTAAGGCAATGACCAATAACACCTCACATGATCTGGGCCTCTGTCACCTTTTGATTTTATCTTTTACCTTCCTCGTTGTTATTCTGCTCCAGCCACACTGGTCCCCTTGTCACTCCTGGAACAAGGTTAATGTTCCTTGAAAATTGAGATTTTTCCCTTGGCTGTTCCCCATGCCTACAGCACTCTTCCACCAGGTGTTTACCTGGTTTAGTAGAGTACATTTTTCAAGATTGTTGAAATGTCACTTTCTTAGTGGTAGCCTCCCAAAACTCACCCCAGAACTCACAGACCCTCTTAACTTGCTCTGTGTCACCATAACACTTAAACTATAATGTAATGATTACTATTTCCTAGAATTACAAGTTTCTTGAGGACAGGAAATTCTTTTTATTATTTTGTTCATCAGTATGTCCCATGTACTTAATACTTATTGGCTTGTAGCAGGTACTCAATAAATATTTGTTAAGAGCATGAATAATGTCATTTAACTCTCATGACGCTATGAGGAAGGTTTTACCAACTTCCCTATGTTACAAATTAAGAAACTGAGGCTCAGACCTGCCCCACATTCAAAGAGATATTAAGCAATGAAGCTCAAATTAAAATGTATCAGTGGGCTGAATAAAACACTAAAGATGACTAACAGAGGCTGAACTTCATTGAAATATGAGCCTTTGATTATAATAGACAGAAATTTTTCTCATTACCTTAAGAAAATATTGGTTATACAATACAAAACTTGTGAATAATAATGATTTCTTCCAAGGGATAGAGTGGTTGTAAAAAATGTATTCCAGTGATTTTAAATAGGCAAGACCACTCAGTTTCCTTATATTACAAATTAATAAAGTAATGTTAGTAAATCATACATGTCTTTTAGAGTATTCCTTGGTTAATAGGTATATTTAGGTAGAGAAATAGTCCCTTTTGAAAGTGAAGGTTGAAAGAAGGTGTCTGTTGTTAGAAGATATTGTCCCGGACTAACATACCTCTAAAATGTGAGGGCACATGTCAGGGTACACATAGGACCAAACACTTAATATGAGCTATATCCCCCAGTGAAATACTACTCCTCTGACTGTCAGATGTCCAGATACTTGAGGAAATGGAAAAAGAAAATTAACAGTGACAGTTAGAGATCTCAAACTTTGAGAGAGAATAGATTGGTGCATTGTACCCAAAGGGCAGAGGGCAAACCAAGGTTCAGGGGTGGGAAAGTTCAGGGCTTTGCTCATGGAATGGGAAAAGGTGTAATACAAAATGAGCTAGAGAGAAAAACTGGGAAAAACTTGGAAGACAATGACAGTGATGCTAAGCTGTTTCTACAGCAATGGGAAACCTTGAGGGTCTTAAAACCTGTGATATGTGTGCCATAATGCGTGTGTGTATGTAAGTGTGTGTGATTATAATTGTAGATATTCAAAAAAGAGGACAGGAGGCCAGGCTATAAAATCTGTCTGCCTCCAAAATGACTTTATTTATTTACTTATTAATTCTGCACATCAGTTCAAAAAATGAATTTAAGAGATAGCTGGTCAATAGGCTATTGCAGCCTCTTGGAATGAGAAAAGCAAATGCTTAGATACATTATAGGAAAGAAGACAGAAACTCTTGAAGCCAATGGGAACATAAATCAAGGAACTTAAAACATACATGCACATACAAAAAGATATCACACTATTGCATTGCTAGAATGAAGGGCGTGTTACATTATAAGCTGCCATAATATGTACTGATGGTCCTGCTACATGCAGACTTCCACAAACTAGGGGATTACAGTTTATATTTGTCATTGCACATGCTGAATGGTTCCTGCTGGGATGTTCTAGTATGCGGTGGCAGTGATGGCATATGCAGGTTGATAAACTGTGGGCTACCACAGTGTACACAGACTTAGGATAAAAGCAGGTTGCCACATGCTCAGCTGTCACATTGCATCCTGGTCTGCTAAGATGTTTAATAGCCACTGGGCTGTCATGATACAAATAGAATGGCACAAAATGTTCCTCTGCTCAACCCCCCTTCTTATGTAAAATGGCTACTATGATTCATGCAAGGCTGTCATGGTATATACTGAACTTTCAAGGCACATGCAGAAGGTTGTCACAGTGTACACAGACTGATAGATCCTGAACCATCACAGTTATTTTGGCTGTCATTACATACATATATATATATAATATATGTATATTATATGTAATTTGTGCTGCTATAACATATAGGAGTCTGTCATGGTGTCTGAGATAGACACCTGACACACATTGGTCCCCCAAGCTGACATGTGCTGTGCTGTCATATATTTAGTTAGTTGTGCATGCCGATTGATACATGTGGCTGTCACAGCATAATGGACTGGCATGGTGTATACACACTGACATAGATTGGATTGATACAGCATTATGGGCCACTATGATACATGTAGACAAACATGTTGGGCTGCTTTAACGTCAACTGGGTTGTCATGGTGTGAGCAGGCTGATACATCCTGGACAGTCATAGTGTTTAGCGGCTGCTGGCATGTAGGCAACTCTCAAATAAGCTAGTCAAACAAATTTCCCATTTTATGTTCCAGTAATATATGCCTCTAGCTCCTACAGTAAACAACCAAAGAAGTGCTAATAATATTGCATTATTAGTTAATAATAATAGTAGTTCAAGCTGAATTATAAGGTGCATCATTATATTAAAAGTCTTTCCATTTCAAAGGAAGCACCCAAATAGTTGAGCAATAATATTTCTTTCCCTAATACGTATGAAGAATATCTTTGGTTTTCATTTCTCCTTCACTTACTTGATTTATATATTTTTTACTTATCTAGGCAGATGGCAACAAACATACTGTGTTTTCCCTAACAGATAATTTGGTTTCCTACACAGAGTATACTGTGTTTATACCCATACATCACAATATTTGTCTTTCACGTCTCACAGCTAAATGTATTTGCAATATTTAAAGAAATGATTGATAATTTTGAAGTGTTTTAATTTTTAAAATAAGATAAAATATATTTTATGTATGTAGACTTTAGAGTATAGACTATTTATGAGAAAATATATACTAATGTAATATCACTTGGTTTGTATAACAAATAGAAGCTTTACAATAATCAAATATAATGCAATAGGACAAACAAAACAAATATAATATCACATCTATAATATCACATCTACTATGGGTTCTGAAAACCTGACCTCACATTTCTGTCAGCATGAATACTGGATGTGCTTAAATGTGCCTATGACGTTTACACCTCTATTCTGATGGTTAAAACCCAGGTTGTAAAAATAAGCACATCCTACTGTTTACAATAGCAAAGACCTGGAACCAACCCAAATGCCCTTTGACGATAGACTGGATAGGGAAAATGTGGCACATATACACCATGGAATATTATGCAGCCATCAAAAACGATGAGTTTGGGTCCTTTGTAGGGACATGGATGAACCTGGAAACCATCATTCTCAGCAAACTGACAGAAGAGCAGAAGATCAAACACCACATGTTCTCACTCATAGGCGGGTGTTGAACAATGAGAACACATGGACACAGGGAGGGGAGCACTACACACTGGGGTCAGTTGGGGGGAAATAGGGGAGGGATGGTGGGGGGTGGGAAGCTGGGGAGAGATAGCAAGGGGAGAAATGCCAGATGTAGGTGATGGGGAGGAAGACAGCGAATCACACTGCCACGTGTGTTCCTATGCAACAATTTTGCATGTTCTTCACATGTACCCCAAAACCTAAAATGCAATAAAATAAATAAATGGGAAAAAAAAAATAAGCACATCCTAAAGTAAAACTGGTCTAGTGAACTGTAATGAAGAGGAGACCAGAGCACTCAGGGTGACCAAGTGCCATAAAAGAATCCACTCAAGGTGGTGGGGGTAAGCAAGCCCTGTGGGAAAGCATACTTGGGAATGACTCTGAAAGTTGGTAATTTATTTTAAGATATTAGAAAATCCCACAGACTGTTTAATTCTTTTCTTTTTTTTTGGCATACATTTTCTATTTTCAAACAATCTATCGCTTACAGAAAACTAGTGACTACAGCACAGAAAACTTTGAGAGTAAATTGAGGACTTGACACCCAGTAGTCCCTGAATACTTTAGTGTGTTTTTCCTACAAGTGAGGATATTTTCTTAGTAACCATAATACAAATACCAAAATCAGGAAACTAATGTGGTATATCAGTATCATCTAGGCCTCAGATCCCATTTAAGTTTTCCTAAATGTCCTTTAGAGCAAAAGGATTCAGCTTAGACTTATGTGTTACTTTTAGTTATCATGTCTCCTTAGGCTCCTTTAACCTGGAACAGTAGTGCCACAGTCCTTGACTTTTGTGACTTTTAAAAATGATAGGTTGTGGTTGGGTGTGGTCTGTAATCCCAGCACTTTGGGAGACTGGGATAGATCGCTTGAACCAGGGGTTTGAGACCAGCCTGGGCAACATGGTGAAACCCTGTCTCTACAAAAAAATATAAAAATTAGCTGAGTCTGGTGGCCTGTAATCCCAGCTACTGGGGAGGATCATCTGAGCTAGGAAAGTCAAGGCTGCAGTGACCAATGATCGTGCCACTGCACTCCAGCCTGAGCAAGAGTGAAACCCTGTCTAAAAGAAAAAGAAAGATTGTAGGTTGTTGTTTTGCATTATGTCTCTCCATGTTGGCATATCTGATGTTTTCTCATGGTCAGACTCAGGTTATGCAGTTTGACAGATGTATCACAGAATAATGTCGTGTCCTTGTCATTGCATCCTATCAGGTGACCCAAGATTTTAATTTGTCTCATTACTACTAATATTTACTTTAATCATTCGTTTAAGATAGTTTATGCCACCCTTCTTTAATATGAGGTTACATTTTTTTCTTTGGAATTAACAACTTTTGGGAAGTGGTTCTTTGAAACTATTAAATATCCCACTGCTCATCAAACTTTCTTGTTTATATCAGAATGAACTATTGTTTTCTACTTTATTCAGTGGATTATAATCCATTATTCTCATGATGTATTTTGATGGTCAAATCTGATGGCCTTCGAGATAGTTTCTGCATCCCTTTAACAACCCATCATTTGGGGGACACTTCTGTGTTTCCTGGTATTAAGAAGTCAAGATACAGGTATGACATGTTCTCACCACTATTGAGGTGAAGCCTCCAAACCCCTCAGTCAATAGAGCTATATATATGTATCCACATACAATTACATCTACATTTTCAAAATACATCTATATTTATAGAAGTCCATATGTCACACCAATATGTCAAAATCCAATCTAATACCACAGGCTCATCCTAGTTTTCTCCCTTTCCATATTTTGAACTCTCTTCTGTGACAGTGAGAAGCCTTTTTCCTATTGTCCTTACTATATTTTCTTATTTCAACAGCTCTGTGGCATATAATAAATCTCTCATCACTCTTTATACCTTTCTCCCTATATGCATACTCTCCTTGGTTGGTTTCAGAATCCCATGCCAGGAAGTCAGTCTGTGTGGATCACCTCCTGCCACTTGGTCTCTGACATTTCATGCCAGGCTGCCCTTCCATGTCAACATGCTTTACACCCTGCTCTGGAACAGATGCCGCATACCATGCTGCTTCTCTACATGAACACTCTCCTTGCCTGACTCGGTCTGACATCCACGTCAGGGATCTCATTCATTCTTGATGAGTTGCTGAGCCTATGTATTTGGGATATGTTTTGATCAGAAAGAAAAGAAAATTTCAAATTTTCTGTTTTGGGAAGTGGCTGAGTATGAGAATTTATGGTTGATTTATCAAGACAGGCTGTTTGCAAATCCCCCCTCTAATCAACACATTCAACCATGAAATAACTATTGAGAATATACTGTGAGTCAGGCAATAGGTTTTCTCTTCACTAATAAAAGTAACTTTGAAATACAATCCTTTCTATCAGATGTCTGTTGTATAGTAAATGTTTAAATGATATTTATTGAACACATTAACTGGCATGAATATTGAATCAATGCCTATCTCATAGTGTGTGCTCTGTTCTAGGCTCCATGGCAGGCATGAAGAAAATACAATGTGTAAGACCTCTTTCCTACTCTCTAGGAGATAATTTCACGGTAGATATAAACATGTAACTAGTTATATTGCATTATTAAATAAGTGATCTGATAGAAGCCATGAAGAAATGTGAGAAAGGACAAAGTTTAATAACATTCTCTTGGGAAAAGTGGGGTTTGAGCTGACGATGCAAGGATTAGTTGAGCTTTTCATGGCTGTTGAAGGCAAAGGAAGTTGATCCAGACTAAGTCATAGCAGGAGCAAAGGTAAGGACAAAAAGCCGTGCAGGATATATTTGCAGAAGAAGAATAAAGTTTGGCTACACTGGGGAAAGTAGCAGGAGGTAAGGAAAACAAGGATGAAATACAAACATGCAATTCCTAGAGGAAGGTTAACTTAGCCATCAGATTAATTTGGCATCAGTTAACTAAAATTAACTGAGCAGATATTAAAGCAAATGAACAAACAAATTAAAGCTAACTCACTAAAAAAAGATCTATGAGCTAATGGGACTAACTGTGAGCCAAAGAGCTTCATATTGAACCATTAACAATCTACTTGGCTTAAGGGGGTAAAAATGAGAATTATGACACTGGTTGAAACTTGTTACATTTGATGGTAAGTTTTAATATTCTGTAAGATATTGCTAATAATATCTTATGTTTTCACTCAGTTGAAATCAAAACTTCTTTATATTTTCAGGAAAATTAAAGCAGATATGTAATATTTGAATCAAATCATCAACAAAGGGAGTAACAGACAAAAAAGACACTAAAACCCAGTAAAAAAAGTGGGAGAGATCATAGTACATGTTGATTTGACTAATTGATTCTACATTTTACTCGGCAGCATGTCCCATAACAAACATCCAATTTGTATGGTTTAACACACAAAAAAGCAATTTCTTCCTCACATAACAGTCTACTGTAAATATTTCTGGTAGGTGTTTATGATCTACCTTATTTAGGGCCACAGGTTCTGGCTGCCTTGTGGTTTCAACTTCCTCTGGGGCCTGGAAGTCCTCTGTATTTATCCAGAAGATAGAAAGCTAAAGGGTAGATGTGTTCTTTTTGTGACACAATGTCTCCAATTCTCCATCACTAATTGGGTGTCCAACAATGCAATTCAATTCTGACACTAACTACCCAGAGCTATGGTACATCCATAGGTTAAGGGCTCAGTCTTACAAGACTGCCCCACTCCAGACTCAGTAATAGGTCTCAGGTTGCTACCTGTACTTCTGCCAGACTGGCTATAAATTAGGGGTTCCTATAACCTGCTCTTCAGGTTTGATAATTCACTAGAATACTCACAGCACTCAGGAAAGTGCTTTGCTTACTATTCCCCGTTTATTATAAAGGATACAGCCCAGGAAAAGCCAAATGCAGGAGACGCATAGGGCAAAGTATGGGGGGAGGTATGTGGAGCCTCCATGACCTCCTAGGCACATCAGTACCTCAGTGTGTTCACCAACCCAGAAGGTCTCTCAACAATGTCATTTAGATTTTTTAATGGAGGTTTCATTACATAAACATGATTGGTTAAATCATTGGACGTTGGTGATTGACTCAATCTCCCTCTCTCCTCCCCAGAGATCAGGGAGTGGGGCTGAAGTTCTAATCTTTTTAAATCATAGCTTGGTCTTTCTGACAACCAAATCCCATCCAGAAACTTTGTATGGTCCCCACTCTCCCAATCATCTCATTAGCATTCAAAAGATATTTATCACTTACGAGATTCCAAAGGTTTTAAAAGCTGTGTGCCAGGAGCTCAGGACAAAGACCAAATATATTTTTTCATCATACCACAGTGGAAAAGGCTTGTCTGCCTCCTAATCACTTCATCCTGGAAATGACACATGATTCAGCTCACATTCCCCTGGTGAGAACTTGTCATGTGTTCACACATAACTGCAATGGGGGCTGGGCAGCATAGAGTAAGTGTGTACTCAGACAAAAGAGGAAATCTGTTTGGTGAACAATTTGAAGTCTTTGCCACAGTGCTGTGAAACAATCTTTCTAAATTAAGGTTGCCCTAGTATACTGGTTGCTACAATACTTGCCTCCTGTCCCTTGACAATAACTGAAGGACTATACAAAGATTATAAACTAAGACACAAATTATTCTCTAGTTCAGTTATTATGCTACAATTGAAATAGTGTCCAGGTAATCATAGGTGAAAATCAAGGAGGATTAATCCATGTTAACTCTTCAGTAAATAAAAGATCCCATACAACAGATCCTTAGCCTGCTGTATAACAGTTTTGCAAGATTGGTACTGTGTCTTCATAGAAGATGCTCCACAGAGCTGTGCAGTACATAACTTGTGCAGCTACAGATAGCAGCTCTGCTCTTCCATTCTAGATAAATGAGTACCAGAAAGGAGAGAATATGAAACATATGCATAGAAACTACAAAAAAGAAAATCTTGAAATCAAAGACTCTGCATTCTCAGAAATTAGAGGACATATATTCTTCAAATCAAAACATTACTGAAGAGATTAAAAGATCAAAACGAACGAGAAATCAATAAGATTAACTGTCTTTATTCTTTATTTTATTTGAAAGCATACATTTGGAATAATAATTGAGAATCTACTGTAAAGAATAATAAAAGACTTGCCTAGCAGATGCTTAAAAATTGCCATTTTTAAAACTTACAAAAGTAAACAATAAGGTGCCAGTGCAAAAATGAGGAATTAGATCAATGGAAATAGAAAAGAGGGTCCAGAAACAGATCAAAGTACAAATATTATTTTAGTATTAAAGCGGTGACATTTAAAGTCTGTGAGGGAATGATTATTAGAAAAATGGCTTTTGAGTATTTGGCTCTCTATCTGGTGGAAGATGAATGTAAATCTCTATAGCATACAAAAATAAATTTCATATGGCTTGATAATCTAAAGGAAGAATTTAAAGTTGTATAAATACTAGCAGAAACCAAAGAGCAATATTTTATTATCTTAGAGGATGACATAAGAATGAGAAGTCATGAAGAAGATGACTAATTTAATATAAAAACTAAAGTTTTCTCAATTGCCTAAGAAGTCATACAAAGTTACAAGACAAATGGGAACAATAATAGGCAGTTTTTCATGACAGATAATGGCTAGGTACTTTACATGCAACACAATTCTTAAAATTACTCCATTATGGGGGAAACTACTATTATCTGTACTTTACACTTATGAAAACTGAGGTTTTGAGACAGTTAAATAACTTCACCAATGTTACGCAGCTAGTTAGTGACAAATCTAACACTTATAATCAAACATTGATTCCAAAACCTATTTACTTAATCTGTACACTGCATTGCCTCCTTAGATATACAAAAAACTGGAAAAATATTTGCATCGTAAAAGATTCATTTAGTAATATCTGTAATACATACAGAATTCTTGCTATGATTTGGTAAGGGATAGACTAACTCGATAGAACCAGTGGATAAAAGATATAAACAGAAAATTCATAAAAGAAATATACATGACTAATACTTATTTGAAAAAGTCAACCTGGCAAATAATTAAAGAAATGCAAATGAAATTGAAATAAAAAAATAGGTGGGTTTTAAAAATACATCTTACGGCCAGGCGCGGTGGCTCAAGCCTGTAATCCCAGCACTTTGGGAGGCCGAGGCGGGTGGATCACGAGGTCAAGAGATCGAGACCATCCTGGTCAACATGGTGAAACCCCGTCTCTACTAAAAATACAAAAATTAGCTGGGCATGGTGGCGCGTGCCTGTAATCCCATCTACTCAGGAGGCTGAGGCAGGAGAATTGCCTGAACCCAGGAGGCGGAGGTTGCGGTGAGCCGAGATCGCGCCATTGCACTCTAGCCTGGGTAAAAAGAGCGAAACCCCGTCAAAAAAAAAAAAAAAATACATCTTACTTGGCAATGGTGTGGAGAGCTAGGCATTATTATTCGCCACTGGTATATATGTGGGGAACACTTTGGAAATATTGACCGTCATTTTACATAGGTTATATTTATGGCCCAAATTTTCAGTTTTAGAAATGTAGCATAGAGAAGCACAAGACTTTAAAATATTTATGTGCAATTTTTTCAGTGCAGCATTATTTATAATAATGAAAAACTGGATATAAACTAAATGTCCATTATTAGAAGGCAGTTAAAAGATTCTATACACATAAAATAGAAAATCTACAGTTTTAAAGTCAACTGAAAGCCAAATGTCACATGTTGTCTATAGTATGCTGCTAAAACAAGTGGCACTACCCCCACCGGACTGCCAAAATGAGGGACAGGAAATATCAAGTTTAAGCAGGATGTGGAGGAGGAAAACTACCACTAAACACTGGTTGGTAGCGGGGTATTAGTCAGTGTTCTCCAAAGAAAAAGAACCAATAATATGTGTAGGAAGAGATTTATTTTAAGAAATTCGCTCATACATTTGTGGAGGCTAGCGTGTCCAAATTCTGCAGGGTAAGCTGGCAGGTCAGAGACTCAGAAGAGAGTATGAAGTTTGTCTTCTGACAGAACTCTCACTCCCTCCAGGCAGGTCGGGCCTTCAACTGATTATATCAGGCCCACTCACATTGTGAAGAGTAATCTCCTTTACTCAAAGTCCTGATTTAAATGTCAATCTCATCTAAAATATAACTTCACACAAACATCTAGAATAATATTTGACCAAACGTCTAGGTACCCTGGCCTAGCAAAGTTGACACATAAAATTAAGCATTACAAGGAGTATAAATGGTTTTTGGATAATGTCTTTGAACTGTAGAGCAAAGCTGAATATTATCAAACTCCATGTCTGAGTAATCTCATCCTTTGTTTTATAGTCAACAGAAATGCACATGCATGACTCCCAAAAAATATGCACAAGAATGTTCACATCAGCAGTATTCATGAAAACTCCAAACTGAAAACTACTTCAAAGCCTTCAAAAGTACATTGGACAAATACAATGAGGTATAGTCACACAATGGAATACCAGTCAGCAATGAGAATAAACAATTTACAACTACAGGTAGCCACACGGATGCATCTCAGATAGATAACATTGAGTAAAGGAAGCCATACACAAAAAGTGAAATATTTTATTATTGCTGAAGTTATTATTATATTCATTTAAAATATAAAACTAGCAAAACTCTAGAAATCTGCATAGTCAGAGTAGTGACTGCAAAGGGCACAAGGAAATTTTCTGGGACACTGGTAGTGGCCTTCCTGGGCCACTTTTGTTGTGGTTGTTGTTTCCATCTTGAAGCTGGGAACCCAAGTGTGTTTATTTTGTGAAAACTTATTGAGATGTACAATTGTGGTATGTGCACTTTTATATATGCAAGCAATGCTTTTATAAAATATTTTTAAAGTAGAGGAATAATATATATTTCTAAATATTAATATCTCTCTATATCCATCCATGTTAGTAAAAGGGTAGATATGAATCTGAAGGTCCTAAGATTAGAAATCAGTCTGGGCGCAGTGGCTCACACCTATAATCCCAGAACTTTGGGAGGCCGAGGCAGGTGGATCACCTGAGCTTAGGAGTTTGATGCCAGCCTGACAAATATGGTGAAACCCCATCTCCACTAAAAATACAAAAATTATCCAGGCATGCTTGTGCATGCCTGTAGTCCCCACTACTCAGGAGGCTGAGACAGAAGAATTGCTTGAACCCAGGAGGCAGAGGTTGCAGTGAGCAGAGATCACACCACTACACTCCAGCTTGGGCAAAAAAATGAAACTCCATCCCAAAAAAAAAAAAAAAAAAAAAAAAAGATTAGAAATCAAATTAACAATGCTTATTTCTGGAGGCAGGTATTGTGGGAAGTCAGTGAAAGAAGTACTTAAACTTTGACATTTTACTCTTGATATTTCTGTATCATCTAATTTTTTAAAACATGAAACACACATTTTAAAAATTACTTTTCTTGGGGTGGGGGAGAGAGTCCACTCAAGCATCTCTCTATTTACAAATAGACATAAAACCTATTATTACAATTTTACAAAGCCTGTATTCTGAAACCTTCATGTTTTATTCAACAAGATCTTTCCAGTAAATAAATACACTGTCAATTTTTAAGAGCTGTATGACATTCCTACATCATAATTTACTAGTCTATTATTGATGGACATGAAGGTTGTTTCACATTTTCAATATTATAAATAGGCAGTAATATGTATACATCTCCTTAGGGTAAATTCCCAGAAGTATGTTGCAGAATAAAGTATTTTTCAGTATAATAGATAAATGCTGTGCTACTTTCCTAAGGTGATGCGACTGTTTTATACTCTCAACAATATTGCATGGGAAGACTTACCCCTAACAATTGCAAATTTAGGTATGTCAATAATTTTAATCTTAACCATTTTGATAGGAAAAAGACTATTCACATTTTACTAGCATTTCTTTTATTATTCATGACACTGAACATTTTTCAGATGTTTTTGTGTTTCTTTGGTGAATTACCTCAGAGTATTTTGCCCATTTTTCAATTAAAACATTAAATATTTTCCCTATTGATTTGTAAGAGCTCACTATTTATCTGGGATATTAATTCTTTGTCTTCATTTTATTGCAAATAATTTTCCAATTTGCCTCCTACCTTTCAACCTTTTATTGTGTTTATTTTTACACAGAAGTTTCCTTTTTTTAAGTGGTTGATTTTACCACTCTTTCCTATTAAATTTTCTGATGCTTAAGATAAACTTAGGAAGGTCTTCCCCAATCCCAGACTATAAAAATATTCATTAATGTGTCAGTATTTTATGGTTCCAGCAATAATTTATTTCAGTATAGTAAGTGGGAGAGGAATGTGTATCTATTTTATTTTCAAATGGCCACCTAATTGTCTCAATTTCATTTTTATTTACTAATCTTTGTTTTTGTAACAACTTAAAACACGACATTTATCAGACACAAACCCCCATATACCTTTAGTTCTAAGTCCAGAGTTGTATTCTTTCTATTGTCTTTACACCCATAATATATATATATATATATATATATATATATATATATATATTAATTGATTTAACTTCATAAGGCATTTTAATATATGCTAGGGCAAGCCACCCTCCTGTCCTATTTCTCAGCATTTTTGAGTATTTTCACTTGAATGTTTTTAAAATTGTTTTGTAAAGTTGAAAAGAAATTCTGCTGGAATTCAACGAAACTGCATTGGATACATAAAAAGGTGTAGGATACTAATATATTTATGGTTTGAAGTATCTCTATCCTAAAACAACATAGGCCTATTTATTTACAACCTTTGGTAATGTTTTATAATTTTATAAAGTTCATTATTCATGTTACAAATAACTGGATATTTTCAGTTGTTATAGTAAACTATGCCTTTTCTATTATATTTTCCAAATGGTTCTTATTGGTACATGTAAGACATGGTGATTTGAGTACATTAATTTTGTAACCAGTCATCTCAGTCATTTTTTCATTATTTATTAGTTTTATTGAGTTTGGTTGGTTTCCTTGGATTTTCCAGGTATATATTTATATATACCTTGTTTCACTATCTTGTACAATAACACTAGCAATTGTATTATGTTAATGTACAATTGAAAATAATAAGAGTCACAGCAGATGTGCATACCTTATTCCTAATTTTAATGAGAATGTTCTAGTGTTGCTATTAATATTAACCTTTGGTTTAAATGTGGATATATGGATATTTCCAAATAATTACTTACTTAATAATTAATATCGTATTAATATCAGGTTAAGAAAGACTTTATTGAACATGATACAAAAATTAAAAACCCAAAGGCAATTTAAAAAATGACATGTTAAAATAAGAAACATATTTGAGACAGAAGAAACCATTAACAAAGGTAAAAGAGCACATATTTAGAGGAGATATTAGCAATCCATAAATACTTAAATAATTTATATTTAATGGTGAAAAATAATTTGTAGAAGAAAGTTGAATGGTTAACACACATTTTAAAGATGTTCAACCTCAGAATAATCAGGGAAATAAAAATAAAAAATTTAAATTTCATTTCACACCCATCTGATTGTCAAAACTTATAATTCACAATACCAAGCTGTAATGTAGATAGAATGAAAACTTGTATACTCTAGTGGGAGTGTAAATTGTCATGGCCACTTGAGAGTGTAATTTGGCTCTATATTATTAAGTTGAAAAAGTTTACACTCTACCATTTTAAGATGTTTATCCTGGACAAACTCTAGCACATGTGCACAAGGAAACATGTGCCAGATATTTATTGCAGCATTGTAAAAGAAAACATAAGTAATCTAAATGTCTATTAACAGGAGAATGTATGAAATCAACAACCAAACTAACGTTTTTAAATAAATAATCTGGATCTGCATGTATTAATGCAGTTTAATTTTCAAATAATCATATTGAATAAAAATAAAGCAAGTTACCAAATGATAAGTAGATTTCACTAATATACAATGTTAAAATGTTCAAAACATATTAAATGTATTATGGATACAAACATATATAGAAAAGGAAGTATCCTACACTCATGAAGGATCTAAAACACACCAAAAAAAAAAAATGTAGCTCAAACTTATTCAGAGTTTACTTTTCTCTTGCCATAGGAAGCCCCAGGCTGGTTGAGTGTCTCCTCAAGGACATCAAGGTCCCAACTCCCTGGCTCTTTCTATTTACTCGGCCATCCTTAGCATATGCTTAGCACATAGTAACTCATGGGAAAGACAATTGCTCCAGATCTGGATATCTCAGACAGGAAGAAGGACAAGGGCAAAAGACAAAAAATTGTGTTCCATTGGAAACTGGTGACCTTTAGTTTTCTTAGGAGCTTCACTCAGCAAAGTCTGCTTACATTTCACTGACCAGAACTGAGTTACATAGTTAATTCTATCTGCAAGGAAGTTAGGGAAATGTATATGGTTAGGCATATCACTATCCCCAATGAAACTGCGTTCTGTTTACAAGGAAGAAATGGAGATGGATTTGCAAGTAGCAGACTGTCACATAGATACATGGCAACTCCAGGATGGCGGTTCCCCTGGGGAGGGAAGGAGGTGGCACTGGTGGTGGTGGTACTCAGGGTGCTTTAGAGGCATCTGTAATGTTTTATTTTATTTAAAGAGTATACTTAGGCATTAATATGGCAAACCTTTAACAGTTAAATTTTTGTTAAACCATTACCTTTAAAATTAAGATTTGAAATAAATCTTAATTGTAAAAATGTTATGGGAAAAACAGTCATATATGGAGTACTATTTTAGAGGGGTTGGCCAGGGAAGACATTTTTGAGAAAAAGATATTTAGACAGAAGCATGAATGATATAAAGAAGCCAACCATGCAAAAGCCCTGGAGGAAGGGTGTGACAGGCACATGGGTGGCAGCTCTAAACACCTTCAGGTAGAATGATCTAGGTTGGAGAAGCAGCTGGAAGGCCGCTGTAGTAGACACTGTGCATTGCCCAGATCCCCCTCAGGCCTAGTCTCTCCTCCAGCTCATGGGAGTTCTGCTCTCTGGGAGCTCATGACTGTGCTTCCCGTATTGTTATATAACCTTTCTCAGTTGCATGTTATAGATATCTCCTTTCCAGTTCAAAGCTTGTCTTTTCCTTTTTTGACATAAATTTTACATTTATGTAGTTAAGTTGATCAATATTTTCTATTAAGGGTTGTGCTTTTTGAGGTAGCAGAGAGCACAGTTAAGAGAATACACTTTAAAGTTAGATTACCTGAGTTTGTGTTCTAGCTCTACCACTCATCTTTAAAATAAAGTTAGTAAGAATATTCAAATTACAGTATTCTAGTTTTCTTTTAAGAAAGAGTATATTAATGAAGATTCTTTTAATGAAGAACAGTATTATTTTTTTTAATGAAGATTTACTGAGCTAGTATTTATAAAACAAATAGAATAGTGCCAGGCATATGGAAAGTGCTCCATCAGAATCTTTTCCTTTTCCAAAATCACAAAGCTATTCTAGATTTTCTTCCAAGAGTAAATTTTTTTTCATATTTTTAATCCACATGTAATTTATTTTTGTATCTTTTGTATAAGGTAAAGATTGTCCTCCTTTATCACATGGAAGTCAGCCATAGCAATACATGGATAATGTATATAAAAATAATCTCCCATAAAAGTAATCTTCTCCCTACTGATTTATTGTACCACTTCTGCTCTATAGCATAGGCCTGAGTCTCTGCCATGTTGATATACAATCAGCTTGATGAACACCTGGTGGGCATTTCATACAGAGGATTTAAACACTAATGGGATATTGCACTTGATAACTTTCAGGTTCTCTTCAATGCTGACAATTAGGTGTTGGCGTTTTGTCTGGATTTGAAAAAGAGTATCAAAAGGCAAAAGACAAACATATTACCTGTTACCTCTCAGATTTTTTTCAGCAACAAATAAGCTAAGGTTTAGCAGTATTCACTGGATGATGCTTATTTCAGACTTTCAGTAGCAAGCTGTAAGCATTACCATTAGCCCTCAGGGTATATAGCTGTAGGGCTGCAGCTTAGCACTTGCTAGGGGGCACACCTGCCTTGGCATAGGACACGATGGACAAGGCCTGCTGACATTACACATCTGAGTCAACACCCATTTTCTGCTGGGAATTTTTAAGATGTAGACATTGCAATAATTTCATTTTTGGTGATTCTAGCCCAGTTTTTTTAAGAAGAATTTTTGCACTAACATGTCAGTACTTTTCACTTGGTAAACTATACTATGGACTATTAATCATTCACCACTACTTTTTCACTTTGATGCCTAATGGTACAATATAGTTGTTTTTCTGGGTTCTTATATGCAACTAAAAGGCCAAAAATAAATTTGTCACTATTTTCATGTAGGCTGCATCATCTAAAAATACATTTAAATATACATTTAAAAATACATCTAAAAATACATTTACCTAGACTTTTTGATGGTGCGTACAAGTAACTTAGCATTCATGAAAATACCCTGAAATATTATATATTTCTGTTTTAGTTATTAATATATAATTTTAAAAGCCTTAATTATTATAACCCTCTCATGGCCCTGATAAGACAGATTTTCTAGACATTTATATCTTTGAAGATATAAAGATATATTTATATGCTCTCTATATTACTTTTGTCAGTTGCTTATGTGGTAACATTTTCTCTTAGATTGTGTCTTTAAACTTTGTGCAAAAGAGTAGCGGGTCCTAGATTTTTGAGTTCTTAATCCAGTGAACACATGAGACCCTCTTTAAGAAAAATGATTAAAATTCAAAAGTTCTTATGGAAATCAGTATTGATTTCGAATGTGAAAATAAATCACATATTACAAATTTGAAAAAGCTGAGAATAACCGCAAATGTTACAATTCTCAAAATCTTTTTTTTTTTTTTACTTGAACTTTTATTTTAGATACAGGTCTACATGTGAAGATTTGTTGCATGGGAGTATTGTGTGATGCTGAGGTTTGGAATGCAGATCCCATCACCCTGGTAGTGAGCATAGTACTTGATAGGTAGTTTTTTAACCCACCTTCCTCCCCCATCCTCTAGTAGTCTACAGTGTCTATTGTTCCTATGTTTATGTCCATGTTTGCTCAGTGCTTAGTTCCCACTTTTAGGTAAGAACATACGGTATTTGTTTTTTGAAATCTTTGATTATCAGCCTGACATCCACCTTTAATTTTTTTTTACACTTTTTTCCTGCATGCTCTTTGATTGTTTCTTCAGATAATAATGACTTTTTCTACTATCATTTTTGATAGAGGAGCTAGCACACTCTTTCCTTTAGTATGGTTTTCAAAATTTATTTTTTATTAATTATAGTTTATGGTTCTGACATTATGAAGTTTCTGCCTGCTTTTTTTTTTCCGACGAATTACATTTCTTGGCTTCTCCTAGGATACTTCCTTCCCATTTATAATTGAATTTTCAAATGATCAACTATTCTAAAAAAATTATACCTAATCATTCTGAAATTAAGATACACACAATGTCAATTGAAATGATTTTTAAATTAGTTTTGTGCTACTAGTTGTATAAAAAGATTATTTTTTATTCTGATGACATTGACTCATTGAAGAATGCATATAGGAATTTAATCATGAGAACACATGTTTCTTTAGGCCATTTCACATGACGGTTGCAATTGTGTGTCATATGATTTGATTCTACCAGATGTCAAGACCCATCAGATACACTAAGATGAGATCTGATAGATTGCAAAGTTAAAAGACAACTTCTTACACAGTTGTATTCATTATTGGTGATACTGTTACAGGTTTGCGCCTTACAAATATAGTAACTCAATAAATTTTATTTCATACAGTTCTGATGTAAAAAATATATAAAAAATAAATAAATGTGACTGCGAAAGGCCTAGGAGCTGACAGCAGAAGGCGAAAGCAAGTAGCCCAGGAGGTAGCCCAGCAGGGACTGCAAAAAGAAAACCCTAGCCAGATTTTTCCCAAGGGTGGGAGGAGTGGTGTCTGAAAAGTCTCATGAGAGGAAGTCTCATCTTCAGACGCCTGCTACATCTAGAAGTACTCACATCAACTGTAACTTTGCTGGTCAAGTTAAGAGTTTTAAGCTTTATCTGTTCTAACTCCTCTCTTTCTCCTCAATATGCTCTGGAAAGGCCATAAATACTATCTCATAATCCAGAAGGAGAAGGAGAGAAGAAGAGAGGAATCAAACATGCCCCTACGCTAACACAGACTTCCAAGTCTGAAACAAAGCTCAATTTGGGAATGAGGAAAACTTCACATTTAATGAGATAGTATTTTTATAGTATAGAGACCTGGAAGTTTTTTTGAGGAAACCAAGCAAATAAGTTATTTATTTAGTAATCAACTTCTAAAATTCCAGGCAATATTCTAACCACACAAAAATATACATACATAAAAATTATATGTAACAGTTCTCAAAGAGCTAGGGAATTTCTTAATAAATAAATATCAAATATTCTTTGGCAAAAAAATAACCTGGTCTATTTAGAATGCTATTGAGTATGTAATTTTTTTTTGTACTTTAAGTTCTGGGATACATATGCAGAACGTGCAGGCTTGTTACATAGGTATACATGTCATGGTGGTTTGCTGAACCTGTCAACCCGTCATCTAGGTTTTAAGTCCTGCATGCATTAATTATTTCTCTTAATGCTCTCCCTCCCCTTGCTCCCAACCCCCAAACAGGCCTCAGTGTGTGATGTTCCCCTCCCTGTGTTCATGTGTTCTCACTGTTCAACTCTCACTTACGACTGAGAACATGCAGTGTCTGTTTTTCTGTTCCTGTGTTAGTTTGCTGAGAATGATGGCTTCCAGCTTTATCCGTGTCCCTGCAAAGGACATGAACTCATTCTTTTTTATGGCTGCACAGTATTCCATGGTGTATATGTGCCACATTTTCTTTATTCAGTCTATCATTGATGAACATTTTGGTTGGTTCCAAGTCTTTGCTATTGTAAATAGTGCTGCAATAAATACACGTGTGTATGTATCTTTATAGTAGAACAATCCATAATTCTTCAGGTATATACCCAGTAATGGGTTTGCTGGGTAAAATGGTATGTCCAGCTCTAAATCCTTGAGGAATTGCCACACTGTCTTCCACAATGGTTGGACTAATTTACACTCCCACCAACAGTGTAAACGTGTTCCTATTTCTCCACAGCCTCATCAGCATCTGTTATTAGCCCATACCCAGGTCCAATAATTTCAGATGTTCTCATATAGTACCACTTTTCTTTGGGATCTGAAAACTGAAAAAAAAATTAGGAATGTAGGAAAGTAATAATATTACTAAGCCTCATCTTGAAGGCAACTGCGGTAAAAAATTAACATAAAAATACAATAATTTTAAAGTATCAATAATTGTAAGAAATGTAAGTCAAAACCACAATATCATCACACACCCATCACTATAGCTATTATCAAAAAGATATAACAAGTGTTGGTGAGGATGTGGATAAATGGCAACTTTTGTATTGTTGGTGGAAAAGTAGACTGGTGCAACCATCATAGAAAACAGTATGACCGTTCCTCAAAAAATTAAAAGTAAACCTACCATATGACCCAGCAATCCCTCCTCTGGCCATATACTCCTACAAAATGAAATCAGCACTTCATAGAGTTATCTGCACTCCAATGTTTATTGTAGTATTATTTACAATAACCAGGACATGGAAGCAACCTAAATATCCACAACAGAGGAAAGGATAAAGAAAACATAGAATAAGCCATGCCCGGTGGCTCATGCCTGTAATCCCAGCACATTGGGAGGCTGAGGTGGGCAGGAGTTTGAGGACAGCCTGGACAACGAGGTGAAACCCCATCTCTACTAAAAAAAAATACAAAAATTAGCTGGGCATCATGGTGGCATATACCTGTAGTCCCAGCTACTCGGGAGGCTGAGGCAAGACAATCTCTTGAACCCAGGAGACAGAGGTTGTGGTGAGACAAGATCACCCCACTGCACTCCAGCCTGGGCAATGGAGTAAGACTCCTTTTCAAAAAAAAAGAAAAAAAAAAAAGAAAAGGAAAGGAAAAGAAAAAATAGAAAGGGTAGAATACAATGGAATATTATTCAGCCTTTAAAAGGAAGGATCTTCCATTTGGAACAACATGGATGAACCTGGAGGATGTTACCATAAGTGCAGTAAGCCAGACACAGAAACAAAATATGGAATCTTAAAAAAAAATGTGTAAATACAAACAGAATAGAGGAGGAGTTGCCAGGATGTGGGGCTGGGAGCAGGAAACAGGAGACGCAGGTCAAAAGGTACAAAGTTGCAGCGCATAGAATGAATAAATGTAGAGATCTAATGTATAGCATGAGGACCAGAGTTAATAATTTGTTATTGGTATACTGAAAATTTGCTAAGAGAGTAGATTTTAAGTGTCCTTACCATACCAAAAAAGGTAACTAAACGAGACAATGGATTTGTCAGTTTGCTTGACTGGAGTAATCATTTGACTATGTACAGGTATACTGAAACATCAAATTGCACACTTTAAATATACACAATAAAAACGAAATAATTTTAAAATGCTGGCACAAACACTTTACACTTCGGTTTTCTGGTGGATATCTGATTAACTTTCTAATAATTATACTGCATGTGTACTTTGATGAATTTTTGACATTTTAGAGCATTTAAGAAGCCCTGATTTATTCAAAAGATTCTAATTAAAGGTTAGAAGTGTTTAAGTTTGCAATCAACATTCAAATGTTTTAAAAAATTTAATCTGTTTAGTGCATAAATTTATTAGTTTGTGTACATGCTGTGTAAATATTCAATGAAATGTTATTGATATTTAAATACATTCTAGATTCACATGATTAATAAATTGAAAATAAACTAATTATAAATAATAGTGTTTATTCTTCTTTCTGCATAAATGTTATTTGGACAGAAAATAATCTCATGATGATAATAAGTCATATAATTTCCCTAGTGATTTTTTGCAAAATGGTTTGTCTATTTTGGGCCCTTCATTTCTCCATAAGAATTTTAGAATTGGGCCGGGCACAGTGGCTCACACCTGTAATCCCAGCACTTTGGGAGGCCGAGGCAGGTGGATCACGAGGTCAAGAGATCGAGACCATCCTGGTCAACATGGTGAAACCCCGTCTCTACTAAAACTACAAAAAATTAGCTGGGCATGGTGGCACATGCCTGTAATCCCAGCTACTCAGGAGGCTGAGGCAGGAGAATTGCCTGAACCCAGGAGGCGGAGGTTGCGGTGAGCCGAGATCTCGCCATTGCACTCCAGCCTGGGTAACAAGAGCGAAACTCCGTCTCAAAAAAAAAAAAAAAAAAAAAAAAGGATTTTAGAATTAGCTTAGTAAGTTGTGTAAAAGTACTCTGTAGTTATTATTAATGAAATTGTATGGAATTAACTGATTTAGAATAAATTTTTCTCTGTATGAAAATATGTAGCATTTCTTTTGTTCTTGCATTAAATGCTTCTGTCTTACATTCAACGATGCTGATGAAAAATCCAATATAAGTTTTATTCTCATTCATTTGCATATGACCCAGATAATAGGCCCTTATCAGACATATGATTTGCAATTATTGTCTCCCACTTTGTAGGTTGTCATTTCACTTTTTCATATTGTTCTTTGAAACATAAAAGTTTTTAATTTCAAGGAAGCCCAATTTGTCTATTTTGGTCTTGGTTGCTTTTGCATTTGGTGTCCTAAGAAAACACTGCCGAATTCAAGGTTCCCAAAATTTACTGCTGTTTTCTTCTAAGTGTTTTACCAGTTTAGTTCTTATACACAGTCCTTTAATTGAATTTGAAGGTTTTTTTTTTTGTATATGGTATGAGGCAGGGATCCAGATTCATCCTGCTGCAGTGGCTATCCAGTTGTCTAAGCCCTTTTGTTGAAAATACTATTTTTTCCCTATTGAATGGTCTTGACACACTTCTTGAAAATAAATTGACTATAGATGTATTGTTTTATTTCTGTACTCTCAATTCTATTCTTTATATGTTTATTGTATACCAGTAGCACACAATCTTATATTACATAGTTTTCAGTGTACAAGTCTGTACTTGTTACTGCAACCTCCACCTCCTGGGTTCAAGTGATTCTCCTGCCTCAGCCTCCTGAGTAGCTGGGACTAAAGGCACACACCACCACACCCAGCTAAGTTTTGTATTTTTAGTAGAAACGGGGTTTCATCATATTGTACAGGCTAGTCTCCAACTCCTGACCTTGAGAGCTGCCTGCCTTGGCCTCCCAAAGTGCTAGAATTACAGGCGTGAGCCACCACACCCGGCTTTTTTTTTTTTTTTTTTTTTGAGATGGAGTCTCAGTCTGTTGCTGGAGTGCAGTGGCACAATCTTCGAGTGTTTACTGCAACTTCGTCCTCCCGGGTTCTAGTGATTTTCCTGCTTCAGTCTCCTGAGTAGCTGGGACTACAGGCATACAGTATCACGCCCCACTAATTTTTGTAGTTTTAGTAGAGATGGAGTTTCACTATGTTGTCTAGGCTGGTCTTGAACTCCTGACCTCAGGTGATCTGCCCATCTCAGCCTCCCAAAGTGCTGGGATTACAGGTGTGAGCCACCATGCCTGGCCTATATAAATATACTTTTAAATCTCTTTATCTTTCTGGGCTGAGTTTTGGGTGAGCATCAAATTTATATCTTCCTAATAACTCAATTCTCTTCTCAACTGTGGTCAGTCTGGAGTTTACATTACTGTTGTAGTAGCTTCTTAATCAGTATACTTTATGCTCCCAAGTTACTTTAATTGTTCTTATAAAATCTTTACCTGTTTTCATCACTGTTTATTTGCTATATGCTTTTTTAATAAAAGGTTTGTCTTCATTTACCTCTTTGAATACATTAAATACACTGATTTTATAACCATCTGTCACAGAAACCTATCATATGCAATAAATTAACTTACTTGTTTTTGTGAGCTGTTTTCTTAACATCAAATCTCTTCATTTTTTTTTTTTTTTTGAATTTTGGTTAACAAGCTCAGTTTGATTGATAAGGATTTTTTATTTTTATTTTCTTTTTATTTCCTGTATGCTTACCTCTTCATATTTAGCAGTTTTGCAAATGCATCCCCCCAATTCCCTGGTCTATTCCTGGTCCTATAATGATTAGTTTACTGCCTCGCTGTGATACTGGGGATATGGAATATTTGGTTACAAAACCCCTGGTAGCTTAGCTATGTTCCTGGTTTCCTGGCTTTTTACGCTCTTTAGGGTCTGGGAGGGCAGACTCTGACAATAATCAGCATACTTAAAATTATTTGTTTCTTACTCTTTCCCTCTAACCTTTTTTTTACTAAAGAAAATATGAAACCATTTCTATTTTTCTATTAGTCTTAATCAGTAGTTTATTATTCAATATTATTCCTTTATATTCTGACATCTTTTATTACTGAGAAGTCAGCTTCAAGAAAATTATTGTTTTTTCATATGTAATCTGTACTTTTGGCTATCCCTTTAACAGTATTAAAGATTTTTATCTCTTCATCCTTGATGTTCTGCAGGTTTACTCTGAAATGCAGATGTGGAGCATTATCAGTACCCTGTTTGGTTCTAGGAGTGCACTTTTGCTTTGATTCTGAAAACTTTACTTTTTATCTATTCACATATTTATGATCTTTCATTCTATCTATTGGATTGTTTTTGTTTTATTTTGTTTGATACGGAGTTTCAATCTTGTTACCCAGGCTAGAGGGCAATGGCACGATCTCAGCTCACTGCAACCTACACCTCCTAGGCTCAAGTGATTCTTCTGCCTCAGCCTCCCAAGTATCTGGGATTACAGGCAGCTGCCACCATACCCAGCTAATTTTTTTGTATTTTTAGTAGAGATGGGGTTTTACCATGTTGGACAGGCTGGTCTCAAACTCCTGACCTCAGGTGATCCACCCACATGAGCCTCCCAAAGTGCTAGGATTACAGGGGTGAGCCACTGTACCTGGCCTATCCATTAGATTGTTTTTTACTCTTACCAAATAACTATTCCTCTTGGCTCTTAGCCATCATTTCACAAGATATATATTTAAGTTCTTTATTCAAATGTGATATATATATATATACAGCATGGAATACTATGTAGCCATAAGAAAGAATGAAATCATGTATCTTGCAGCAATATGGTGGCAGTTGGAGGCCATTATCATAAGTGAATTAAGGCAGTAACAGAAAATCAAATACCACAAATTCTCACTTAATAGTGGTAGCTAAACATTGGGTACTCATGGGCATAAAGATGGCAACAACAGATACTAGGGGCTACCAGAGATGGGCAAGAGTTGAAAAACTAACTATTGGGTATTATGCTCAGTACCTGGGTGATGGAATCATTCATACTTCAAACCTCAGCATCATGCAATGTACCCTGCACTGCACATGTACACCCTTGAAGCTAAAATAAAAGTTGAAAAAAAATAATTTAAAATTAAATTTAAAAATGAAAAATAAATAAAATTGTTTATCCTTTTTAATAGTCCTTGTTCAAAACCATTCATGATGGCTCCACTTAATCATAAGAGGATTGAGATTGTAGAGAAAATTTTGGGAGAACATCCTTCCTCCTGCCATGGCTAATTAAGACTAAGGCCAATATATATATGTACTCTGATCTGACTGTTTCACTTTTTCAAAATCATCATATCAAACTTTACACCTTAGGCTACCAGCTTCAATACCCATTTTGTGCTCTTCAGAGGATAACTCTTGTGGGTTCATCGTAGGCCAGACCCTGAGTCAATTATTTTGTTGCATTGACTACATTTCACTACTCACACTTTCCCTTGTCTCTCTTCTTCTTCAAGATCTGAGCAGCCATTTTCTTTCATTTTGTTTGAAAATACCAATGCCCAAGGCCTGTCAGTGGCCAAGGCTGGCTTCAGCATTTCTCTCCACAACTCTAGTGTCCCATTCTGGCAAACAGAACTTTGTCTGCCCTCCAAACCCAAAGTTTTCCTAAAGGGCATATTAGGCCATTGCACCATGGTCTATAGCTTTTAAGCCACCTTGTGGCTTCAGTGAAAAGGATACTAGATTTACTTTCAGAGGTGTTTTCATCCAGACTTTGAATTTAACCATCATAATAAATGAGTATTATTATAACATCTATCATTTATTACTTGCCTAAATGTGATTCTCTTCTAAGCATATTATAGACATTCCTTACCAAGATTCTAAAACGTAAAATTATTTTCCCTATTTAACAGACAAGGCTTAGAGAACTAACTCTAAAGCACAAACCATCTGTGGTGAAAACAAAAATCCTCCTTTTACTTTCTAGAGGAGCAGTTCTCAAAGTGTTGTCTGAGGAGCCTGGGTAAAACTATTTTCATAGTAATAACAAAATTTTATTTTCCACTTTTACTCTCATTCCGTTAGTAAAGTGGAGTACAAGAGATTGTATTTAGAAGCAGATATAAAAATCCAGTTATTTTTAGTTATCCGCACATGGAAGAGAATATAAAACAGTGTTACTCTTCTATTTTTTTTTTGAAAAATGTGGTTAGTTTACTACATAAACATGTTATTTATGTTAACATATAATGGATTTATTGTTGCAATTTTAAATGACATTGTACACTTATACTCTGTTGGTGGGACTATAATTAGTACAGGCATTTTGGAAAACAGTATGGCAGTTCATCAAAAAACTAAAAACAGAACAACCATAGAATCCTACTATTTGGTATATCTTCAAAGGAAATGACATCAGTGTATTGAAGAGATCTGCACTTTCATGTTTATCACAGTACAGTTCACAATAGCCACAATATGGAATCAACCTAAGTGTCCATCAAAATGGACAAAGAAAATGTGGTATATATGCATTATGGCATAGTATTTAGACATGAAAAGAATGAAATTTTGTCATTTGTGGAAACATAGGTAAGCTGAAAGGACATTATGTTAAGGGAAATAAGCTAGGCACAGAACGATAAGTACTACTGCATGTTCTCACTCATAAGTGAAAGTTTAAAAAGATTATCTCATAGAAGTAGAGGGTAGAATAGTGATTACTAGAGGCTAGGAATGGGAGAATAGCCAGAGGGTGGCTAACAAATCCAAAATATAGCTTGATAAGAGGGATAAGTTCTAGTGTTCTACAGCATTATAGGGTGTAGCCATTAACCATCCCCACTTCCCCACAGCCCTCCACTATACTTCTTAGCCTCTGGTAACCATCCTTCTACTCTCTATGTCAATGAGTTCAACTGTGTTGATTTTTAGACCCCACAGCTAAGTGAGAACATGTAATGTTTGTCTTTCTGTGTCTTTCATGTAATGTTTTGTCTTCTGGTTATTTTATGGCCTTTCTTCTTTCTTCTTTCCATCCTATCTTCTTCTGGTAAAGGTGATAGTCTCTGGTAATATAAATTAGTGTCTTGTTTCTTATTTTTTGTGTATCCATTGTATGTTTTTTTGATTTGAGGTTCCCACGAGGCTTGCAAATATTGCCTTATAACCCATTATTTCAACCTGATAACTTAACACTATTTGTATAAACAAACAAGCAAAAAGAGAACTAATAAAAACTCTATGCCTTAACTTCATCCCCTGGCATTTTAACTTTTTATTGTTCCTATTTATATCCTATTGTACTGACTGTGTCTTGAAACGTTGTAGTTATTATTTTTGATTGGTTCATAGTTAAGCCTTTCTACCTAGGATAAGACTTTATACACAGTGTTATAATATTCTTTGTTTTTCTGTGTCCTTACTATTACCAGTGAGTTTTGTACCTTCATGTTATTATTTTATTGCTCATAAATGTCTTTTTCTTTTTCATTGAAGTACTCTCTATAATATTTCTTTTGGAAAGGTCTGATACTGATGGAATCCCTCATCTTTTGTTGGTCTGGGAAAGTCTTTATTTCTCCTTCATGTTTGCAGGATATTTTCACTGCATATACTATTCTAAGGTAAAAGCTTTTTCCTTCAGCACTTTAAATATGTCTGCCACTCTATCCTGGCCTGTGTGGTTTTCACTGAAAAGTCTGCTGCCAGGAATATTGGAGCTCCATTGTATGGTATCTGTTTCTTTTTTCTTGTTGCTTTTAGGATCATTTCTTTGTCTTTGAACTATGGGAGTTTAGTTATTAAATGCCTTGAGGTAGTCTTCTTTGGGAGAAATCTGCTTGCTCTTCCATAATCTTCTACTTGAATATCGACATCTTTCTCCAGATTTCGGAAGTTCTCTATTATTATCTCTTTGAATAAACTTTCTACCTCTATCTCTTTCTCTGCCTCCTCTTTAAGGCCAATTACTCTTAGATTTTCCCTTGAGAGGTTATTTTCTAGATCCTGTAGGTGTGCTTTATTGTCTTTTATTCTTATCCTTGTGTCTCATCTGTGTATTTTCAAATAACTTGTCTTCAAGCTTACTTTCTTCTGCGATCCATTCTGCTTCTTCAGTATGCCAATTGTATTTTTCAGCTCCATAATTTCTGCTCAATTCTTTTTAACTATTTCAACCTCTTTGTTAAATTTATCTAATAGAATTCTGAATTCCTCCTCTGTTAACTGCGTTATCTTGAATTTTATTATTATTATTAGTTTCCTCAACTTTACTATTTTGAATTCTGTGTTTGAAATATCACATATTTTTGTTTCTCCAGGATTGGTCTCTGGTTCCTTACTTAGTTCATTTGGTAAGGTCATATTTTTCTGTTATTGATGTTAGTAGATATACTTTAGTGTTTAGGCATTAAAGAATTTTAATGCCTAAAGGAATTTATTGTAGTCTTTACTATCTGGACTTACTTGTAGTTGTCCTTCTTGGGAAGGCTTTTGAGATATTTGAAAGGACTTGGGTGTTATAATCTAAGCTGTATCTGCTGTGGAGGGCACCACAAGCCCAGTAACACCGTGGTTCTTGCAGACTTGTAGAGGTACTGCCTTGATGGTTGTGGACAAGATCCAGGAGAATTCTCTGGATTACCAAACAGAGACTCTTGTTCCCTTCCCTTACTTCCTTCCAAACATACAGAGTCTCTCTCTCTCTCTTTTTCTCTCTTTTCTGAGCCACCTAAAGCTGGGAGTGAAGAGACATAAGCATCCCTGTGGCTGTCACCACTATGACAGTGCTGGGTCAGACCTGAAGCCAGTGCAGCACTGGGTCTTGTCCAAGGCCTGCTGTAACAACTCCCTGGCTACTGCCTATGTTGGCTTAAGGCCCTGGGGCTCTACAATCAGCAGGTGGCTAAGCCAGCCAGGCTTGTGTCCTTCCTTTCAGGATGGCAAGTTTCCCCTGGCCCCAGAGGTGTCCAGGAGTGCTGTCCAGGAGTCAGGAACTAGAGTCAAAAACCTTAAAAGTCTAGCTGGTATTCTACTGTATTGTGGCTGAGCTGGCACTCAAGCCACAATGTGGAGTCCTTCCCAGTCTTCCCTCCTCTTTCCAAAGGCAAAGGAGTCTGACCCCATATCTACTGACATCCCAGGCCAGAATGAGTACTGCCAGACTATAGCCAATGTTCCCGTAAGGCCCAAGGCCTCTTAAGTCAGCTTGTCATCAATGCTGCCTGGCCTGGGACTCACCCTTCAAGGCAATGGGCTACGCTCTGATCCACGGAAGGTCCAGAAATGCCATCCAAGAGTCAAGTCCTGCTATCAGGGACCCCAATCGCCTGCTTGTGCTCTACTCAACCATGGCCAAGCTGGTACCTAAGATGCAAGACAAAAATCCCTCTTTACTTTTCCCTCTGCTTTTCTCAAGCAGAAGGGTGTTGCCCCATGTCCCTTACAGCTGGCAATGTGCTGAGTCTCACCTGAAGCCAGCATGTCTCAGAGGCTTACCCAAGGCCCTCTTATAATACTTGGGGATCAGTGCTGGTTATTTAGGGTCCAAGGGCTCTTCAGTTAGTCACTGAATGCTGCCAGGACTGGGTCCTTTCCTTCAAGGGAGTGGGTTCTCTTCTGGTCCGGAACGTGTCTAGAAATATCATCTGGAAGCTACAGCCTGGAAAGGGGGCTTCATGACCCTGACCGCTGCCCTATCCTGCTATGGCTGAGCTGGCATCTTAGATGTAAGATACCAGCTTACATCTGGTAAGCCTGGTAAGTCCTCCCCACTCTTCCCTCTCGTCTCCTCAAGTAGAAGAACAAGGTCTCTTTTGGAGTTGTGAGCTGTGCATTTTGAGGTTAGGGGAGAGGTGATGCCAGCACTCCTTCAGCCATCCCAGCTGGTGTCTCAGTATTTTGTATGCCCCTCTAGTCCACTGTCTCTGAGCCTAGTTTAACACCAGGACTCACCTTTATTACAAACTAATTTTATTATCCCAATGTTTTTCAATTAGCCAAAGATACATGCAAACTTCATGTATTGCCTAGACTGCCTTCATGTATTGTCTAGACAGACCTTATTGCCTAGACTGCCTTTCAAGTTTACCTGGAGACACAGAATGCTGTAATCCTTGGTGCTGAGGTTTAAGATTGCAGGCACTCAAGTTCTGAGCCCTAGGACTGGCAACTACCCTTTGGCTAGGGCTGGTTTAAATGCCCCCTCTGTGGGTGGGTATCAGTTGAGTTTGGTCTGGTTTTGCTTTCTTCTCTAACAGGACAGCATTGAGTCCAATGCCTCACAATTGTGGTATTCTCCCTCCCTCAGCACCCAGAGATGCTCTCTGCACCGTGCTGCCATGGAGTCAGGGTGTTAACTGGGTTTGTTAACTGGGTGTCCTTGCAGGGGATGGAGGACCATGATTAGTGGAGCTATTTATTCCACCATCCTGCTCTGCCTCCTCTCTGTATTTATTATTAACACATTAGAATATTACTGATTTGTTTTTGTCTTGCAGGTGATATATCTTCTTTATTAAAAAATTAATTCTGTTAGCTCTTGCCAATTATTTGAGATTTTCTAACTACGCAGATATTATCTATAGATTATAAAATGTTGTTCCAATCTTTCCAGTATTTACTCCCCTTATCTATTGGAGTAAGAAAACACAGCATTCCTAACCTAGCATATTCCAGATATCCTAACCACAAGAGTGAGCATTGGTGTCATTGATGACAACAAAACACATTCTTTAGCAATGTGGGATACAGAGGTGCAATTAGAGGACCTAAGCGACATAACACATATGTGGGGTGCTCATTGGAGACTTCCAGAAACAACTGAAGGAGAATTTGCAGAATGGGAAATACCTTATGGTAAGTAAGGACCACAGCCAGAAAAATCTAGTTTATTAGTAGGTCTTATTACTTTTAATATGTTATTGGCCTTTGTGACCAGAAAAATATGGTTTGGACAACATCAACTAAGTAAGTATAAAGAACTGAACAGTTTGGATAAAACTAAAAAATTATAAACGTTCTAGAAACAGCAAATAGTACAAAAAAATTAAGAACTCAAAAGTTAAATTTCAAATATCATTCCTAGAGAAATGATGCAGATGGATTCGTAAACTAACAGGCCAGCCTAGACATTAACTTAGAGAGAAATGACAAAGATTAATGTTCCCAGATTTTCATATTTCACAAATTTTTCTCTTTTTAAAAAATTTGAGGACTTAGTGTTATCTTTATTTGAGCCAAGTAAGAATGTTAAAGAAAAAGAACTACCATAATTATTTTTTCATAAGACAAAGAATACTTTGTAGCCAAAAATTTAGGGATGGTACAGACTCAGAATAAAGATGAGTTGTGTAAGTTGAATACACTTACCTTTATTACAAACTAATTTTATTATCCCAGTGTTTTTCAATTAGCCAAAGATACATGCAAACTTCATCTGACACTGGCACTGGCTCACAGACTGGTGAAAGGTTATCAGATATTATATCAGAGATATTTAGAAATTTGTTACAACTGATGGAATGGGTACTAACCAGTCAGAACAGGTGCCACAACTAGAATAGATGGCGACTATACACAACCAGCTGAAAATAAAACCCAAGGAATATCACAGATATAAATCCAACCTGTGCATAATTGTGGTACCAAAAGAGATGTGAAAACAGCTAAAACATAAACAATTATGAAACTAAGAAACTAATCTAAAGCAATTTTTCTGAATTGATAAAAAGCATGTATCTTAGAGTTTGAGAGAGATTGAACATGTCTTCTATTGTTAGCACTGAAGGGAGACAGAGAGTCACAGATACGTTACTTAACTTCTCAGATTACAAATTTAAAGAAATTGAACTACATGCAGATAGAAAGAGAGGAGACCTAACATCCAAAGATGGTGAAAAAAGAAAATCTTCACTTTCACAACCTAAAGATTAGAGGGCTGAAGAGTCTGGGAAAATACTTATGGAGCACTTATGGGATATGTTTTCTCACCACAGACCAATTATCTTGCTGAGTTGCTGTTCCCTTTGAAGGAAAAAAGAAAACATTTCCAAAACCACAATAATAGAAAATTCCCTTCCTCTGGCGAACACTGTGATGATTGATTGAACTTGTTTTACAGAGAGTACACACTGAAAAGATAAGTGAGCAACATCTTAACATGCATGCGTGGGTTAACAGGGGGCAACTGTGAAGTAGAAAACTTACTTCAGTAACTATAAGGTCTAAGAAAAAAAAAAGCCATAAAAGGGTTTAAGATTATCAGAAAATTACAAGGAAGATTAAATGCAGGTAAGTAGTAAAAGAAAAAGGACTAATCAGTAAAACAAAATAAATTGAAATAGTTCTCCAGATGGTCATGCAAAGATTTTTAAAACAGTTTTTTCAAATAGGCATCAAGATTGGATGGAAGTAGGCACTAGTGAGTTAGATGTTCTTAAAAGTTGATTAGCTCTCTGTGGAGAGGACTAAAGAAACGCTTTGGTATTTACCCTTTGACTGAGCAAATCCCAATTCTAGAATTCACCTTGAAGATACGTCTCCATAAATATGATACAACATATACACAAGACTTTTCATTGCAACATGAGTAAAATCTATTTAAATATGGGGCAACACAAATTCCTATCAGTAGGAGCATTTTTAAATAAATTACATCCACCTAGTGAAATAATATGGCAGCTGTAAAAATAATTAAGAAGATTTATATGAATTGATGTGACGTAATTTCTTTTTGTTTTGTTTGTTTGAGACAGTCTTGCTCTGTCACCCAGGCTGGAGTGCAGTAATGCCATCTCAGCTCACTGCAACATCTGCCACCTGGGTTCAAGCAATTCTCCTGCCTCAATCTCCTGAGTAGCTGGGATCACAGGCATGCACCACCACACCCAGTTAATTTTTGTAGAGATGGAGTTTCACCATGTTGTTCAGGCTGGTCTTGAATTCCGGACCTCAGGTGATCCACCCACCTTGGCCTCCCAAAGAGCTGGGATTACAGGTGTGGGTCACTGCGCTGGGCCAGTAATTTCCATTTTTAATTTACATAGATAAGTAGAAAAAAGAGTGCAAAAGAGTATATATAGAGAATGCTTTCTTTTGTGCAAAAAAGAAAGGAAAATAAAAATAAAACATATGATCATTTTAGCAAAAAGAAACACAAGAAGGATGAATCAGAGCCTAATGACAATGATTACCTAAATTGGTACCTAAAATGGTTACCTGGAGGGTGTGGGAGTAGGGGGAGGGGATAAAATTAGGAGCAAAAACATGAATATACTTCTATCTGACTATAACTTTTCTCATAGTTTACCTTTATCTGGGTATACATTTTCATATAGTTTTGATTTTTGACTAATGTATATGCTTTATATATCCAAAAATTAAACAAAATAACAAGGATTTTAAAACAAAACACCTAAAACAGACTATAAAGACATGTCTAACTATATAGAAATTGATAACAAAAGAAAATAAAATTATTTTAAATAACATGTCCTTACATCTTTAGCAGCATCTATTCTGAGGACAAAATAAACTGCAAAGAAATCTTGAAATATTTACTATAGTTTGTTAGTAATATTGGTACAGGTATTGATCGACTTATGACCTATGCAACTTATGACCATTTGACTTTACGACCACAATAGCTAGCCACGACTGCTCCACATCTGGCAGCGCAAACGTTGCCCAACTGGGCATACGACAGTGTGAATCAGCTTCCGGCAGCACTACCATCTCCGCATGCACCATTGCAGCTGTTATCCCAGACTTGGTACAGCAATTTGTGTTTTGTGTCTTGGATGTTTCTCATCAAACCCCTCCCAATAAACTTCTTACAGATTTCGAAGCAATGGACCCAAGCATCGAACAATTTGCAAGGATTGAACGGATGGCGCACGATGTGTTTCGTCCGTATCGTGAAATTTATGAAGAAAAAAAGAAACATACAATTCAGACAAAGCTCACCATGTTTATGAAAAAAACCAACTCTGGTAACCCCAACTGCTGCCTCAGATGACAACATCAATGATCCGCAGCCAAGCATCAGCAGCCAATAAAATGTTTCATACATGTTTATATATTTTGATATGTTTTGCAATTGGGAAAATGTTTCCTGTGGTATTTTTTACACCTGTATTTTGTATTTTTGTATGCACCTGTATTTTGTAATTTTGTATATTTTGCAAATATTAAACCAGTTGTACCGGTAATACAGTGTTTTACTTAAACTTGACAAATGTAAAAATAAGAAACAAAATGGTGTAGAGATGATAAAAATGGCATAAAATGAACAAAGAAAATTATGATATATAATAATGAAAGAAAATTATGATAAAATATGACTTAAAGATTTTTATAACATCATTTCACCGTACTGTACATATAGCCTACTCAACTTACGACCAAATCGTGTTACGACCAGTCTGCTGGACCCAATCGTGGTCGTAAGTCGAGCACTAGCTGTATTATAATTCTGAAACAGTTTTATGTATATTATAGAATAAAGCAAATATGTAGGTACCAAGGTTTTCATTACTAAAAAAAGAGACAAAAATATGATATAAAGGAACACAATAAAATGTCTAATATGGCCAATCTTAATTGAGAATATTAGTATGAATTCATAATTTTATATATTTGTTCCTAGTTCTATCCCTTAAAAGTGCCAAGAAGCAATACTACTCCAAACAGCAATAAACAAATGCCTAAGGTACCTGTTTTGGTTTCTAAATACCATTTCTCACTATGAGAAATAAAGGCTCCTTGGAGAAATGTATGATTCCAAGTCTAGTACAGGAAAAATACAAGGCGAATCTAGGATATTGTATAATATAAGAAAGCAAAAAGGTGCTCAATGACAAATGGAGTGGTGCCAAAATGACACAGGAGCAAATCTGAAGGGATTTTCACTTTTCACTATCCACATTTTAGAAAATTTGAACATGAAAAATAATGAAAATGTTAATAACAATTGATTTTTAATAAATAAAAATATTTAAATAAACTCTGAGTCCATAATGATACATCTATACACACAGCTAAAGTAAAAAGGGAAAGCTCTTCTCTAGGGAAAAATGCTAGTGAGTAAATGTGAAAGGATGGATTGAATTAGCAAATTACAATTTGCAACCATAATTTCAAAACTGATTGAGGTAAGGGTTGTGGATTGATTCTAAAATGACTAGATGCAGAATGGCTATTATGAAAAAGTCAAAAAATAACAGAGACTGGCGAGGCTGTGGAGAAGAGGGAATGCTTATCCACTGTTGGTGGGAATGTAAATTAGTTCAGCCACTGTGAAAAGCAGTTTGGAGATTTCTCAAAGAACTTAAAACAGCTACCATTCGACCCAGCAATCTCATTACTGGGTATATACCCAAAGGAATATAAATTGTTCTAACAAAAAGATACATGCATGCATACACTCATCACAGCACTATTCACAATAGCAAAGGCATAGAATCAACCTAGGTGTCCATCAGTGGTGGACTGGATAAAGAAAATTTGGTACATGTATACCATGGAATACTATGCAGCCATAAAAAAGAATGAAATCATGTCCTTTGCAGCAAAATGAATGAAACTGGAGATTATTATCCTAAGTGATTTAATACAGGAACAGAAAGCCAAATACTACATGTTCTCACTTATAAGTGGGAACTAAATATTGAGTACAAATGGACATAGAGATGGGAACAACAGGCACTGGGAACTACCAGAGAGAGGAGAGAAGGAAGAGTTGTGGGTTGATAAACTACCTATTGAGTACTATGCTCACTACCTAAGTGATGAGATCTGTATCCCAAACCTCAGCATCACACAACATACCCATGTAACAAATGGGTATACATATACCTCCTGAATCTAAAATTAAAGTTGAAATAATTTTTTTTAATGACTACTAGGTAGATGGTGACTGGGGGGCATGAGATTCACATCATCTAAAAGTTTCACCCCACCGACCAATTAGTAATTCAAAGGAAAACTGTCGGCTTCTAACACATCTCGTGTTCATTACTTTAATTACATTATTAAACTTAGCACTGACTGAGAGAACCTGACCTCATGTGCCTGTGCCACAATGCACTAAGAACAATACAACTTCACCTGTGAAGTGTTGTGGTCAATAAAGTTTAACATGAATAAAATCAAGCCTCAGACCTGTCTTTCAGTTCGCAGGAAACTTAGAAAATAAAATAACAAGTTTAATGACAACATGAGAAAACAATCAACCTAATCTAGAATGTGGACCTCCTACAAACCTCAACAAATTAGCAGGATGTTTTAGATTGAAAATGACTGAAGAGATACAGCAGCCAAATGCACTGTTATCTTTAACTAGATCCTTCATCTAAACAAACAAAAATAGATATAAAAAATATTTGGTGCTGCAATAAACATAAGTGTGCATGTGTCTTTATAATAGAATGATTTGTAATCCTATGGGTATATACCCAGTAATGGGATTGCTGGGTCAAATGGGAAACATCACACACTGGGGCCTGTCAAGGGGTGGAGGACTAGGGGAGGGACAGCAGGGGGTGGGGACATAGCAGAGGGATAGCAGAGGGTGGGAGGACAGGGGAAGGACAGCCGATGGTGGGGAGATAGGGGAGGGATAGCATTAGGAGAAATATGTAATGTGGATGATGGGGTGACGGATGCAGCAAGCCACCATGGCATGTATGTACCCATGTAACAAACCTGCACATTCTGCACATGTACCCCAGAACTTAAAGTATAATTTAAAAAAACAGTTGGTGACAGTGGGGGATATTTTAATATGGACAGGATATTAGATAATGCTATGGTTTTATTTTTAAGTGTGAGAAGGATATTGCGCTTATGTAGGAGGATTTCTTTATCCCTCAGGAACTTAAGGTAGTGTACACATTTTGGAGGATAGTTTATAGTAACTGCAAATTAATTTCAAATCAGCCAGCAAAAATAGATTGCAATTTTATTTATTTACTTTTTTGATGCTCAAATCATCCAAAATTCAACCAGAGAGAGACAAACAGAAACAGAGTAAAAGCAATTATGGCAAAATCTAACACCTGGTAAATCTGGGTGAAGGGTGTATGAGTGTTTTCTGTTCCATTTCAACATTTGTGGATGTGTGAAGTTTTTCAAAATAAAATGTTGAGAGCAAACATGGACTAGGACTTCTTAATGGCAGATGGCCTAAATGTACCCAGTTACCTCTCTTCTATACCTTATACCCAATTAAGGAAGAGGAATAAAAATCTCAAGGAGAAAGAATAAAGGATGGGAGGTGATAACAATGAAATTGGGGAGCTGGGAAAAGACCAATGCGAACAATTTTCCCAACTGGAAAAAGAGTGCTGCAACCAAAACCAGAAATGGGAGAGTCTAATAAACAGACCGGCTCACATCCCTAAACTTCAGAAAGGCTCTAGAATTGGAGCACCTTGGTGGTGTTCCATAGGGACTTGAAAAATAAGGACTGAGAAAAAAATTACATAAAAGAAGTAATTGTCTATATCCTCTCCTTGACCTTCTACGGATTATCATCTGACCATCTACCTCAGCAGAAGATTGAAAGCTAATTACGTAGAGAAGATAAACTAGACATATTTAGTATGGAGACATCAAGCACATATAAGATCTAGTATAAGGCAGTGTAAACTAGAGGAATAAATTAAATAAGAGCCTTTTAAACCCCCTTTGCCCTCTCAGCTTCTAAATTGGTGACAGTCAGAATTGCCCCTAACTATATACATAAGCAGGAAATTGGGGGATTCACTTATGGGGCAAACATATGACCAAGGTAAAACACATGGATATTGACACTTTGTGATCCTCAAATAAAATAGATTTGCACTTACTGTTTACTCAATAGAAAAGACCAACTGTCTACAATATTCCTATGAACACAAAGTTTCCAATAGGCATTATACTATCTCACTCCAAACATAAATGGCAGCCAAGGATCATCAGATACTTGAAGAAAGTTTCTAACAAAGATGGCATAAACCAAAATAAGAAAAGAACACCAATAATTTATTTTAATGAAGACATCAGAAGGAATTTTTAAAAAATAATATTATAGGAACAGAAAACCAAATACCGCATGTTCTCACTCATAAGTGGGAGTTGAACAGTGAGAACACATGGACACAGAGAGGGGAACGCTACACACAGGGGCCTGTTGGGAGGTGGTGGGTAAGAGGAGGGAGTGCATTAGGACAAATACCTAATGCATGCGGGGCTTAAAACCTAGATGATGGGTTGATGGGTGCAGAAACACACCATGGCACATGTATACCATATGACAAACCTGCATGCTCTGCACATGTATCCCAGAATTTAAAGTATAATAAGTAATAGTGTTACAAATATCCTTATATGTCTGAGAGAATGTGTTACCTTCATGAAACAAGAACAAGGGGTATATATAGCTCTCTAAATCTTCTTTTGCTTAGAGGAAAAAAAGTGTTTGGAAACTATGATTAATAAAATTCCCAGAAAGAGAAAACAGAAAACATGGAGGGAAATAAGCTATCAAGGAATTAACTCAAGAAAGTTTCCATGAACTGAAAGACAAGTCAAAAGTCTCACTAACTACACGGTACAATAGATGAAAGACGTTTCAAACCAATAAAAATTGTAAAATATCAGGATATTGACATTAAACAGGAAAACAAAACCTCCTTGAAAAAAGAGATCACATGCAAATTATCAGGTATTAGAGTGGCATCAGGTTTTGAGCAGCTGATGCCACATATATGAGACAAATTCTACAAAATCATGTTTGAAAGCCTTGAGTAAAGTTTTTGAGTCACATTCTGCCCAACTAAGGATTTCACATATGATTGGAAAGTCATCAGTAGTCTAAATTAGAAATATCCCTTTTACATAATAGGCATCCAGTGTTTCTTGAGGCTCCTTAAAACTTGCTAATGCTTTATGCCCTATATCCTTTTCCAATAGTCCTATTTTCTCACTTCCTCCAAAAGTAAAGAGGGGTCTTCTTGTTAAAGGTGGTTGTTCAGCCGCAAGTATTTATCTTCTCCCCTTTTGTTGATCGCATTAAAATAACAGTAAAGGAATAAAAAAGCTTTTCATCTTACTACCTTTACCTTTGGCTTTGATTTTTAAAAATATAATTAACTGCAACATTGTTTCTGTTCTGTATTCCTTCTAAATCCATTTTACATTAGTTTCTAAATCTATTTTAAAATAATGACATTTATCTATCTATCTTATCTTATCTATCTATCTATCTATCTATCTATCTATTTATATGCTCTCTGGCTTTTCCAGCTACCTGTTGTCTGGGGTTTTAGGATCCCTTTTTTTGAGTCTTGATTATTACAGAGTCTCTAATGTCTTGAATTCTTTAACATACAAAATAGTTGTTTTCCAAAGTTTTTACATACTTTCTGGGACAAATATTCATATGTCTCTTTACATCTATAATTTTGTTTGTGGTGCTTATTTATTTATTTATAGCCAGATTTTACTGATCTGGTTTTTGTGATCCTGGTTTTTGTGCTGTTCACACTTGCTGCTTACCTAAGAATGCCCTCTTCCTTCTTTCCCTGAGCTCTGCTTTCAGACCTTAAGTTGGGATGGCAGATAGTAGCTTGTTAGTCAGTTGCCTGAGTCCCTGGGAGAGGAAAAGAAGCTGTTTGTGTACAGATTATTCCGGAAATCCTTGCTTCCTGTTCCAGCCTCTGTGAAAAGGCTGACCCCAGTTCTGTTGCATATCCTATTTTCTCATCATTCCTACAACATAATGGTTTAGGTGTTGATGAGATAATATTCTGAGTTATGAGACCTAAACAGTACATAGACACAGCTCGAAGGAGTTTGTTTAGGCCATATGAATGCCTTTCAGAAACTCACAGGCATTAATTCTTGGTAGTGTGCCAATTTTTGTCTGTAATTCTGCCATTTTCTGGAGTTGCCCATGAATAACAATTACAAATGTCTCTTCCTTGCTACATAGAGAAACTAGAGATTTTGATTTTTTTAAACAATTGTTTCTACTGACTGCCAAATATTAGGCAAGTCAACCAGCTACAGAATCCTTGTTTATTTATTCATGTATCCATTCATTCAATCAACCAACATGTATTGAGCACCTACTTGGTGCCAGGCCCTGAAGTGGCTGTTGGGTACACAATGATGACTGAAACAGTGTCACTGTCTCTCAATAGTTTATGTCACTTGGGGACAGTAAACATGTAAAGTAGTAACTGCAGTGCAATATTACAAATGCTATAACTGCTGTACAGGCAGGGCCCTAGTTGAGAGGAAAGAGGAAGGCACACTTAAACCCTGCTAGAAAGACAAGAGAACTCTTTTGGGAAGAGGTGACATTGATGTGGGTCTTGAAAGATAATGCAAGAATTTACAAAGTTTAGGAAGCCATGGTAGAAAGAGAGAACATCTTGAGTAAAGTTTTAGACTTAAGAAACATCACATATAAGAAAAAGATCACATATAGTCTAGTTTGCCTGCAATTCACAAAACGTATTGAGGAGGTGAAGGAAAAGAGTATAGGAACATACTTACAGCAAAGATTTTCATGGATTTTATAGGTCAAGAAAACAAGTTTGACATTTTTGCAAAAAGAATTTTTTACAAATAAAGAGTGACAGTAGGTGTGACTAATAATGCTTTAGTAACTTCAAAAGTTAGCCTAAAACAATCTATGTCTGAAACAGGCCAATTAAAGTATTGATCTTCATTCTCCTGATGTTCGGGTTTCTTGGTTTATGGGTAATTTATCAAATATGAATGTGATCTACATTATTGACATGACAGTTCGTTTACTGACAATGACTTCCGCCTTGATCAAAATTTAGTCATGCTCCTCTGAGCCCTCTTCATGACAAGCCCTCGATCTTGGCTCCTATCCTTCTGGGCCTGCATAACCCAGTTTTATCAAAAAATTCTGCTAAGTTAACCTCCCACCCTTGAAATCTGATTCCCCCATCAATACCAGATCAAATTCCTCATCACTCGACCCTTAATATCTCATCACCCTGGCCTGTCTTCAGCAAGAATCTTGTTGATTTAGCAGGAATCCCCCTCCTCTTTATGTGTCCTCAGTAGTTTTTCATCCATTGGCCCCTTTATTTTGCTCATTGGCTGTAAATCTCCAGCTATCTTTGTTGTATTTGCAATTATGCCCAGGTCTAAACTAATATCTCTATTCCCTTATTGCAATAGTTCCTGAATAAAATCTGTTTTTATAGCTTTAACTACTACCTGGCTCTGTTTCACGTTGACAGCTACATACAAGTTCATATTTGTTTGGTTTTTAAAAAGACAAGTACCACTTTATTTTGAATAAGACCATTGCCTATGCCAGCTCTTTTTGGATTGATAGGTATAATTTCTCTATTTTAAAATTTTTCTTCTTTGGGCATACAAGTAAATAGACAAGTATCTCCACAGACCGTGAAGCAAGACTTCCATGATAATCATGCAATCGAAGTATAACAGTAGAAAAAAATAACCACAATTTACCCAATAAGTAATAACAGCCTGAACTTCGGCAGGAGTACTGTGTGTTATCGGCATTGAGATGAGGTGATACACTTGAGAGTTATTTAACAAAGAGAATTGGCAAGATCTAATATTAGAGGTAAGAATTAGGAGGAAAAACTAAGAAATTTTAATCTTTTTCACTAATTATGGGAATGGGGGAATACACAAAACAAATTATGGATATTCCAGATTTACACTAGAAATGAAAGTTTTGTACAGAACAGTACAAAGGAAAAACGGAAGTGGTCAAATGGCTAGTCACACCACATGCCTGTATGAATCCATGAATAAGCAGCATACATGAGTTGAGGCTCCCCTCAGATTTTAGCAGACAGCGATGGGTTTCACTGGCAAAGAACAAGAAGGCACAATGGACTGGAGAATTTGCTACTGCACCCCTCTACATATGTGTGGGAGGTATTTCAGAGCTACCTAAACATTCACACTTAAAGAGACTTCTGCATTAGCAAAAGCATTTCCCCTTCCTGTCAACCAGTGGTTTAGTATTACTGCCAAGCAGGCTAAGCCTAGATTCTTCTCCAATTACAGAACTCTAAGTTCATGTCATTCAAAGCTTAGTTACTGCCTCTTCCTTCCTTCCTCCTTTCATTGCCTTAGTGGTCACCTGCTCTTGACTTTTTGGGTGAAAATTTCTGGCCAGGCGATACATTTGCTACAGTTGCAAAGCTCCCTCATCCTGAGGCACTGGGAAGCCTTTCTCATTTGCCTCTTTGGCTTCTGCCTGCTTCTTCTCTTGCATGCCTCCATGGGCTCTGGAGGCCTGCCTGATCTTGGATCCATCCTATTAGTCTTCTTTTGACATCCAGACACCTCTGGTGATAGATCCTTGGTAACTTTACCTCTCATACCTGTGCGATCTCGTAGTGGACCCAGTGATAGACTTGCTCTCCCAGCTGCTTGAAGTGCTGTCAGTCACAGCCTTCAGCTGCCAGCCCCTTTAGAGATTGCACAGAGCTGCCTTTCCTCGTGTTTCACTCCTTCCTGGGCTGGCCCACACCCAGTGATGCACTGATGCAGGAGTATAAAGTCTTGGCCATCTAGACCCAACTTGGGATAATTTTAAAGGTTCATTGTAGCTCCTGAGTCTCATTGAGGTTGGGCCTGAATTGCAGCTTGACTTTTCCTTCTGTACATTCTTGTTTTCTTCTTTTGCCTCTCTTCCGTGGGTGTTGATTCTAAGGATACTCCCTAATATATGTCCTGTTTGGTAAATTCCATCTCAGTATCTACTTTCCAGTGAATGCAACCTGCAACACCACAGGTATGTGTGTGTGCGTGTGTGTGTGTGTGCGTATTTATATTATATATATATGTATATATATATATATGCATACACATGCATAAATACACACACATGCTATATATATATGTAGATATATACCTTTAGGAAGTACAATAAAAATTCTCTAATATTCACAAAATAAGAAGAATATTGGAATATTGTAATGAGCTCCCATTATACCCCTCATCCACATTCAGTGATTATCAAAATTCACCCTACTTGCTTCATCTGTTTCTTTTAACCGGTTGGTGAAAATGCATCTTAAAGCAAATTGCATAGCTTCACTCCTATATGCTTTAGTAGGTATTGTGTTTTAAAAGTATATTTTCTTACATAAGAACAATGCCATTACTAAACAAACAAAATTTCCGTAAATCTTTGATATCATCTAATACCCAAATCCATATTCAGACTTCCCCAATTATAACTATCTTTTCAGTTGATTAAAAGTCTTTTAATCTTAAGCAATCCTTCCTTCTTTTAAGAAAATTTATCTAATTTGTTGAAGAAACCATGTAATTTGTCCTGTTGGATATCCGTATTCTGGATAAATCTACTGGATTCCTCATAGCGTCATTTAATCTGTTCTGTTTTCCCTGCTTCCTGTAGATTGAAGTTAGGTTTGAATAGATTCTCCTTTGGGCAGGGAGAGCAAGAATCCTTTATAAATAGTATAGCTTCAGTTTCAAATGAGGAAGCTCACAATGTCTGCTTGTTTAAGACTGACCTGTGGTTTCAGATGGTGACAACCTGACCTCTCTATTTTAAAGTTATCCATTCATCTTCTATCTAATAGTTTCATCCATCAGTTATTTCACTAGGGGTTGTAAAATTATTTTTTTTCTAATTCTATTATTGTTTCCTAACCTATTACATATAATTCTTCAGGAACTTTCCCTTATTAGCTAGTGCTGTTTGGATACCTTAAAATGGAATTTGCATAAAAAAGGCAAAATAAATGGTTTTTTTTTTTCTTTTATTACTAATTTTCAGCATTAGGAGCTGATTCCCTGGTTGACCCTGTGCTTTTTTTCCTTTGAAATATTAATATAAACTCATGGATTTCTGTATATTTAGTATGTTTCAAATTATTGTAATCATTATTCATTTTGATTCTCAGATTGTTCCATATTGGGCTAAAAAAAGTTCTTTCAATTTTGACTGTGCCCGTGTGTGCACACAAGCATATGTGTATGGATGTGTGTGTTTACCTTTTAAACAAAATTTTTATTTTTAAATAGTTATTAAAAGTTATGAAGATAGTACAGAGTTCCCATATACCTCTGCATCCAGTTTCTGCTATAATTAACAACTTACATTAACATGATACATTTGTCACAATTAATTTTTTAAAATGATACATAACTTTCTAAAGTCCATAATTTATCCAGATTTCCCTAGTTTTTAACTTCATGTCCTTTTTCCTTTTTTTTTTTTTTTCCTAGACAGAGTCTCACTCTGCTGCCAGGCGCCAGGCTGGAGTGCAGTGGCACAACCTTGGCTCCCTGCAACCTCCGCCTCCCGGGTTCAAGGAATTCTCCTGCCTCAGCCTCCCGAGTAGCTGGGACTACAGGCTCACGCCACCATGCCTGGCTAATTTTTGTATTTTTAGTAGAGACAGGGTTTCACCATGTTGGCCAGGATGGTCTGGATCTCTTGACCTCGTGATCCGCCTGCCTCGGCCTCCCAAAGTGCTGGGATTACAGGCGTGAGCCACCGCGCCTGGCCTTCATGTCCTTTTTCTGTCTCAGGAACACATCTGGGATACTACATTAAACTCAGTTATAGGTCTCTTGAGGCTCCATGTGGCTGTGACAGTTTCTCAGATCTTGTTTTTAATGACCCTTGACAGTTTTGAAGAACACTGGTCACGTATTCCGTACAATGTCCCTTAATGAAAATGTGTCTGATATTTTTCTGTCAGTTTGACTAGGGCTATGGATTTTTGGGAAGAAGATCATGAAGGAAAAGTGGCATTCTTATCACATCATTTCAGAGGTGCACACTAACAACATGATTTATCGGTGTTGCTGTTGAAGACCTAGCTAAGGTAGTAGTGTTTGTTGGGTTTCTCCACTGAATATTTTCTTTCCCCCCTTTCCATACTATGCTGTTTTGGAGAAAGTCATAGATGAAGCCCTCACTAGTGTAGTGGTAAGTTATGCTCCACCTTCTTAAGGGCAGATGCTTACATGAATTATTTGGAATTCTTTGTCATGAGAGATTTGTCTCTCCTCCTTCATTTAGTTATATATTCAATTACCTATGTATGTTCATATTAGTGTGGACTCATGAATATTTATTCATGCCTTATAATCCAATACTATTTTATTTATTTTATTGCTCAACTGGCTTCTCTGTTTTTTTGATGTGTATATGTGCCTGTGTATGTGTGCATATGTATTTGAGCACTTCCTTTCTGGCATAAGGTGCTCCAGGTTCATATTGGCTATTTCCAAACTCTGTCCCAGAAACATTTATTTTCCTATGAATCCATAGTTCGTTTTCTTGGAGAATGGTATTTTAAAGTAATATCTGGGTGCTAAGTATGCTCATTGCTATTAGGGTGTTGTTGCTTCTAGGACCTTTCAGATGACAAAGTAAGGAAATATATGTATGTATACTAACTTATATATATATATATGTCTATAAATACTTCTTTATCATAATCTAGATGTTTTAATTCTAGATATAATTATTTCTACATATAATCAGCTATATGCATATTAAGCTAAACATGCATTCATAGTGATATCTGTGACTTGAATCCATTACCACATGGACCATTCTAGCTTTCTCCCCTTGCTTGTCTGTAACTTCCAACAGTGAGAAACCTGGCTCCTACCATCTTCCATCCATGTACTTAATTGTTCCATTCCAGTTTACACATACAGTGGTTTCAGAGTTATTAACCCATATCCCCATGGGCATCAAATTGTCAATGAGAGGATGATGCTTATATTCCTTTATTGTTAGAGACTTTATTCATTTTTAAAATTATTTATGTCAGCATCTTTTTCTGCCACTTTTCCTTTCCCTTCAATTAGACTGTTTCATACCACATAATTGTAATACAACTAGATTCTTCTGCCACCGTCTGCATTGGAATCCCTGACCTTCTAAATGACTTAAAATTTGCATACATTAAGGTTCACTCTACTTTTCTAATGGTCTATAGGTTTTGATGAATGCATAGTGTCATGTATCTACCATTACAGTATTATATATTATATAATAGTTTAACCACCCTAAAAAATTCCTGTCTTTCATTTATTCAATGGTCCTCTTCCCTGAACCTCTGGCAACCAATGATTTGACATTTTAAAGGGTATTCTAACCATCACTGCAGACTAATAACTCTTTGGCACACCAGGATGGCACTATGGACAGTGACATAGAGACTCTACTATAAACAACTCTGAAGCTTGCTGAGTGAACACCATCCCTTCCAAGAAAATATACAACAAAACATTAGGTCCAAAAGATCTCACAGAATGTAGGAGATGTAGAAGGATGAGATGAGAACAGTGCAAGTAGTATAAATTATAAAGGAAATCATAGACATAGCCTATCCAGAGTGCAAGAAATATTTCCTTGGAAATGTCACAGGATTTCCACCAATTTCTACTGATATTTACCGTCTGTCGTCTTGCCCATTACATCAAATACCCTGAACCACTGCAAACTTTACATTTTAACAATCGGCATATAAATTTTCCTTGGAAATTTTGTGGCACTACAAGAACTTTCTTGGCATATTTTTTAATAGCCAGAAAGGGTTGAAATCCTTCACATAAAACAAGGTAATAATAGCAGAAAGCAACATCAATCTGACTCTCAGGCCCATATTCTAACCACTCTAGTATACTACTCCCTGACATCTCTCTACTCTACTGATTGACTGGACGTGGGAAAGATATACGTTAATTACACACATATATCAACCATTACACTGGTTGACTGGATGTGGGAAAGATATACATTAATTACACTCATACATGAAATATACATATCATGTATGTATATTTACATATATACACATACACATATATCTACACATATGCATATATGTATATGTGTATGTATGTAAATATACATGCATGCTACTTATATGAAAAGCACAATAAAGATAATAAATTGGCACTTTATGCAGAAACACTGAGGTAAAACTGTATTATTAAAATAAAGTACTAAAAATGGCCTGGGAATGTTAGTAGAAGTTCAATAGTCTATTTAACATTCTCTAACACTATCCTCTTAAATACTTTGGTGCTTCTATACCAGATGTTTTCAAGCCCAGACTGCCCTTTCCATTCTTAGCTGACTATTGAATAATAATTACTACTCATCTTTAAACATACATGATATTGTCATTTCCTACATGGAGACTTCTCCAATTCCCCCAAGCAAAATTAGTCATACACTTGGCTAGATTCTCATTATTTTGTTTATACACCTTTTATACAATCTGCAAATGCTCAGTGCAGAAAACAGAAACCACTCTTAGTAATTTGGGCAGAAAATTTAATACAGGGAATTAGATGTTTATAAAACTGTTACAAGGGTTCTAGGCTGGGTCTCTTGAAATGACTCAGAACACTACAGAACTGACCTTAGTACAAGAGCACACATCACAACCATGACCCACTCAGAAAGTCGGAGTTGGAAAGCTGCTGACACAACAGCTGAAACTGCCTCTGGACAGTCATAAAGTTGGTAGATGAGCTTCTCGATGCTGCAACAGAAAACTGCAGTCCCCAGGACCTCACTTGCCAACAAAAAATTATCCAACAGAAAGAAATTTGTCCTTTCCAACCACATGTGAATGCATTCAATTGGTGGAACAAAATTTATAACCAGAACTGTAGCTGAAAAGGAGTCTAGAAAATTAAGGCTTTAACTTTTCTGCCTTTGCAAACAGCAAGGCTCAGCAGAAAGAAGAAAACTGAAGCTGAGTGAACCAATCCGTATTACTCATTATGGTATCTTTCAGGATATATTTTGATGTATTTACTTTCATTAGTGGCTCAAAAAGGGGTGAAACAGTGTCTTATATGACTTCTAATCCCAAATACTTAGCCCAGACAAGACATCAATAGATATTTGTGGAATGAGGAATAATTCTTCACCATCTCCTATTTATTTTGCCACCAAGTTCATAGGAGAATATGAGGTGCTATTGGGCTAATTATCGACTTGACATGCTCTATATATACTGAGATATATAGAGCTTCATATATACTATATATATATAAAGCTCACCCACTGGAAAAGCAATAGGAACTTAGATCTATTGTGCCAAATTCAACCATTTCTTGAATGAGAAGTGGGTATGCTAGCATACCACTTTCTGTATTGGAATATGCCCAAACTCCAGATCTACATATTTGGGGAATTTCCTAACATTTTCCTAAACAAAATTTGGCCACAAAAATTTAGGGAAAAAAGCAGACTGAATATTTGGAGAGTAGCCTCTGGATTTCAGAGAAAAGTCTCAGTGTTGCCACCAGGAAGACTTTGACCCAGGTTGGTTTTTCACCCATTAATGCCATGCCCTTATTTAAAAAGTATTTAATGGCTCCCATTTACTCAAAATAAAATAACATTTTCTTACTATGGCATTCAAGACCAATTACTACATGGTCATAACTATCTTTACAAAACCATCCTCTTACATTTACATTTGCACTTCCAAGTGTCTGCTCCTGATCCAGATGAGCCATATGCTTGCCTTCATGTTTTGCTCTTATTTTTCTTTCTGAATAATGCCCTATTTATTCCTATTTCAAACTCAGTTTTCTCTGTTTCATGCACTCCCTGTTCTTTATAAGCTCGTCCCTATACTTCCTTTATGCTTAAAGGACCCAGTTCTTTAAAATTCCTTCCTCTGCCCACCTGCTATTCCACTGCCTATTCCACTTATTACATATACCATGAATCGGTACCTTGTTTTTGCCTATGTGCCCTTTATTTTACTTAAAGTGTTAGCTGCTTCACAGCATTAACTCATCTTATAATATTTTTTGTCTCCATTCATTGATCCAGTAACTTTTATCTTTGCTAAATGTCTGATTGTGGGTAGGAATGAGATGATGACATAATTGTATTTTTTCTTAAATTTTATTTAGAGTATTTCTGATGACTAAAGCAACACAATTTAGTTAAATACCTACTATGTGTTCCACCTTTAACCATTCATTCTGGAAACTTCTACTTATAAAATATTAAGGTCAAATATCATCCCTAGAGGGTTTCCCTAGCTGGCCTCTGCCCAGTAGGCTGGGTTTTACTATACTAATTTATCACACCACTTATTCCACTGTACCAAAAACTATTCCCAAACAGTCACTTAAAATAATAAACATTTATTTATGATTCAGTGGGCCAGCAATTTGGGTTGAATTCCGAATCTCTGCTCGTCATGGTTGGCTGAGTTTACTCATCTAGACAGGTAGCTGGGAAGGCTGGGCTTCCCCTACTCCATATGGTCTATCATCTTCAACAAAGCTGGCGTTGACTTGTTTTCATGGTTGAAGTGTCCCAAGGGAACAAGAGAAGATGCTGCAAAAAGTTATACAATGTCGCTTCTGCTACATTCCACTGAAAAATCACATCACAAGAGCAGTCAGCTTCAAGGGACAAGAGAATAGACTTCACCTTTCAATGAAAACAGTTGTAAAGAATCCATGGCCATTTTTATCCATTAATTCGGTGTATTCCACCTGTGTACGGTCTATCTCCATAACTAGGTTGAGGAATCTTCATAAGCTTTGGATGGATCTTCATTATACTGATTTTAATATACTGAGTGACTGGTACAATGTAAACTAATCAAGATAGGAGTGAATAAATATCATATTGCATGTTAGGCAGAGATTAGAATACAAATCTATGTGGAACACAAGACAGTCCCTGTTCTTGAATATCCCACAGTGCTTGATACCGTCTGGTAGGAGAGAAAAAAAAATGGTGAGACAAAATTTAAAGGGTGTTTTCAAACAATAGAAAAAGTACTATTCCGACAGGAAAATGCAATTGCTATGTAAGTGGGACACACAGGTCAGATGAGCAAGCACATATTGAATATGGTATTTGGGAAAATTAAGATTCATGTTATGCTTTGAAGAGAGGATTTGGATTCGTAAAAAATTGGGCATAATTAGTACATGGAACATGTGAGAAATATCTCAGGGACAAAAAAAAAAGTAAAGTTGTGTTTTAAAAAAAGGAGTGGCTGCCCATTTTCCTGAAGCAGGAACTGGTGTCAGGGTATGCAGGAAGATTATAGGAGAAGCGTGGTATAAGGTCTCCTTGGATTGTATCTTCTTGGTGATAGGATTTTAGAGCAGAAGAGCAACAGGATGAACATTACATTTAGAGAGTGGACCATGGGAGATGTACAATGGATAGAAGTGAGAGAGACAGAAAGTAGAAAAGAAACAAGTATGATGAGAGCCTAAACATGATGGTAGCTGAATGGATAAGAACAAGCAGGGAGACTGGCAGTTTTGGAGCCCTGCTGCTCTTCAAAATGCATTGTTTCATCTAATCTTTTGATAATACTGTGATATAGATGTCAAAACCACCATTTTACAGATGAGAAAAGTAAAGGTCAGATAATTTAGGTAACTAGCTTAAGACCATATACTAGTTAATTAAAAAGCTGGTTCTTTTTACTTTTGAGTTATACGTTTTATTATCCTCTTCTCAGGATGTAAAAATATTTTACTATGGTCGGGTGTGGTAGCTCATGCCTGTACTCCCAGCTCTTTGGAAGGGTAAGGTGAGCAGATCACAAGGTCAGGAGTTTGAGACCAGCCTGCCTGGCCAACATGGTGAAACCCTGTTTCTACTAAAAATACAAAAATTAGCCAGGCTTGGTGGTGCATACCTGTAGTGCAGCTACTCAGGAGGCTGATGCAGTAGAATCACTTGAGTCTTGGAAGTGGAGGCTACAGCTAGCCTAGATTGTACCACTGCACTCCAGCCTGGGCCATAGAGCAAGACTCTATCTCAATATATACACACACACACACACACACACACACACACACACACACACACACACACACAC
>NW_022436987.1:2364067-2528158 GCF_009761245.1 Sapajus apella | reverse complement strand
CACACACACACACACACACACACACACACACACACACACACACACACCTTTTATTTTACCACAAGTTTGTGCAAGTTCCTCAGCAAGTGATGAATGGATCTCTAACATGATAATATGTTGATCCTGCTCTCTCTATTTCTGCTCATACAGTGGAGAAGGAAACAGACACTTCAAACAAACTTCACAGGAGTGAAGAGAAGACAGAAAAAGGAAGATTAAGAATAGAAATATTAAACCACTAAATTCCAACCTAAGTATTAAGTGTTCATTCAGTATATATTTAGCACTTAATAATGTACACACCCTGAGCAGAGTGCTGGAAAGAAAAGAAAAATCAAATTGGATTCCTGTCTTTCAAAAGATAGAAATAGTAGAGGAAATCTGCATGTAACAAAGAAATGCAATGACTATGGCAAAGGAACATAGGAAATTCTGCACACAGTAAACCAGGAGCCACATAGAAAAGGACTAGTTATTGCTGAAGCATCGAGTAAATGCTTCATAAAAGCAACAGACCTTGATTTCATGTTGTTAGATGAGAAGGTGGCCAAGTAATAAAAAGGGTCAAGAAAGCTAGAACAGGTGTCAATGATACAAAACAGGGTATAGTGACTACAGTATATAAAAAAAGACAGGATCACATGGTGGTGGGGGGACAGATTATGTGGGACAGGGCATTTTAGCTGGAGACAGTATAAAACAACAGGTAAAAGGGTAAATACTAGGACAAGACTGATATGCTTCATATCCCAGTCTGCACTTTCTCCCAGTTGGCTTTAGACCAGTTGTTCAACCCGTCATTAGGCCACCATCTGTAAAATGGAAATGACAACACCAACCCTCTCTCTCCTAACTTCTAGACCAACTGTGGAACAGACAAGTGTCAAACAGAAATCAAAAGCTTTAATCTGATAAATCTGGATGGGTGTCTCCGGCTTGGATTTGCTATTGAAAAAACAAAAACAAACAAACAAACAAACAAACAAACAAAACGGGCTTCCTAACACTTTCTCTATAGTGCATATGTTGGGCCCTACAGGAGAAAAGAGTTGGAGCTTTTGAGAAAGCACCTAGCATGAAGAACTGAAGTCGACTCGCATCCCCATTGAGTCTTGTTACTGAGAGTATGGTCCACAGACCAACAGCCTCAGCATTGTCTGGTAGCTTAATCAAAATGCAGAATCTCAGGCCCCAGCCAGGACCCATTGGGTCAGAGTCTACGTTTGAAGGTCCTCCAGCTGACTTTTAATGCACATTACAGTTTGACAAGTACTGAGAAACTGGGGTAGTAAATTATTTTCTCCATCTGGTCTATGAGATCCATCACTTCTTCTCCTATGGTAACAAGTCAATGAAAGGTGGACAAGAGGCAGAAGGCCCTATCTGATACCTTTGTGAGGGCACAAGTTCCTGCTTGGGGCTGTCAGGATGGGTGGGAGGATGTCTTCCCTTACAAATATCGAAATGGGGGAGGGAGATGGCCTTATGCATGTGACTCTAATGACTGCACAACACATTCCCCAAGATTTCAAATGCAGTACAAGGGGCAAATTGAAAAGAAAGAGAAACTATTTGTGGTATATTTTATAATTTTACTTTTTATGTTAAAAACATAGATCTAGAATTTCTTCTAAGTCTCTTCTCAAATGTCATCTAACAAGATATTCTGAGCACCCTATACAAACCCCTACCACCACCACCACCACCAATGCTCAGCACTCCCTGCTCCTCCTTCTCTGCTTTATTTTTTCTCCTCCTGTCCCCACTGGAACATAAGTTCCATAAGGAGCTATAGCTATTTTGTTCATTGTTTCCCTGGTACCTAGAATAAAGTGGCACGGAGGATATAAGACAGGTACTTGATAAATATTTGTTAAATGAATGAATATGAGTTTGAGGTTCTATTAGATACCAAGTGAAGTTGTTCAATAATAATTTTAGTATTTGTAAGTCTGGAGCTCTGGAGAAAATCTGAGTTTGAGGTAAAGATTGAGAGTCATCAGCTATTGGTGCAAGCTGAAGCTGGGAGGCTGCATGAGATCACTTGTAGAGAGTTCTGCATTTGTGGGAAAGATGATTTGTTGGTTTCATTGAGATGATATGGGATTCCAGAAAAAAAGATGTATCATCCCAGCCAGGCCTGGCCACAGAGCATAAACAGATCACTGTGAACACCACCAAATGCTGCCATCTCTTCCTGTTTTCCTTGGTCAAAGCTAGCCATTTCTTGGAAAGTTTTATGATGTCACAAAGGGTAAAACAGCCAACAGCAGCATTTATCATTTATGGAAAAACACTTTAATAATTCACTGCTTCAATTAACATTTGCTGTTAATCAAGATTTCATGTCTGAAAGCCTCATACCCAAGCGCAGCAGGTGGGTTTAGAATCAAGCTCCATCTGTCTGTCATGGAGCCGACAAAGAGACAAATGGCAGACCTACTTAACGCTGGAGGTGGAGGCCACCTTCCAAAGCAGGCTGCTCCTGGGAGTGGGGCACCCCATGAAGTTAAGAGAGGCAAACTTCTGCCTCCAAAAGGGGTCTGGATTTCCCAAAGGAAACTGCACAGTGTTTTTCCTACATAAGAGAAAGAGATTACAAATTAGTTTGCTACTGAGTCTCTTACATATTCTTTAATAAATGGTTATGTCACTCCTTCATTGATTCCTTTCCCACATTTTGAAGACATATTCTATATTATTATCCATATATATTCTGGAGCAGATAGAACCTTGTTCCAATATTTGATAATTTATAACCTGATCATTTGCAGATAACTATTTCTATGAAAAGCTAGCCATTCCCCCAAACAAGAAAGAAGCAAGAAAGGATGCTTTTTACCACTTATTGTTAACTACTGTTCTAAGATGTATAAAATAAAATCTTACTTAGAAAAGTTATAGCTACAGTAAGCACACTTTACTAGGATAAAATCATATAGTTTACTAGATAGTATAAAATGATCACAGATCCTGCTCTCTGATTTAAATAGCAGTCACCTAATCTCTGAGCCTCAGTGTGTCCATCCATAAAATGGAAATAATATGGTATGTAACCGAGAAAGTTGTAAGTATTAAAGGAAACACTGGAAAAGCATTTTGCATATTTGTTTTCTCCTGGAAAACACTAAAACATTTTAACTATGTGTAATAGGTGAGATGTACTTCATGCTCTTAGGAAAAATATGTGAACATATATGCTTTATTTTTTTCATTATTCATCTCAACCCATTCATTCTTCAATAAACACTTATAGAATGACTACTATATAGTAGACATCATTCCAGGAGCTGAGAATCCATTGAAAATCCCCACTCCCCTGGAACTTGTAGCCTAATTCTGGGAGAAATAAATTCATAACTAGCCAGTCATTCAATTATTCACTCATCTTTCACAATTCTCCTCCCACCACCACCATAGTAGACAATATATTAGTAGCTAGTTTAGAAAGATGATAGAGATAGGAAGATAAAAATAACTTAAACAATTAGGTGGTAGTAAATGCTAATTTGAAAATATCAGAGTGATAAGAGTGGGGAATACTTTAACATGGGTGTCTGAAAAAGGCCTCTCTGGGATGTACCATGGAAATTAAGGAGTCAGAGGAAATGCAATGCAGGCAAAGGGAATACTGAGTGCAGAGGCTCTAAGGTGGCAAGGAACTTTCCTGTTCTACATACAGAAAGTCTCCTGGCTGTAAGGCAGAGGCAAAGGGAAGCATGCTAAGAGAAGGGTCTGGAGAAAGAGTCAGACCTTGTAGGGCATTGTAGGCCAGTACAGGGAGATTTGATTTTGAGCAGGATGTTAAGCCATTTGAGTGTTTAAGCAAGGAAGTGGCAAGTTTGGTTTATATTTTAAAAAATTAACTCGCAGAGAGTGACTTCTGTAAGGGTGGAGGATGAAACAGGAGTTGGGAAGCCGGTAAACTGCAAAAGCAATACCAGTAACCAAACAAGCATCAAAGAAACAGAAATAAAAGAGAGCAGATAGATTCATTTGGGTTTTAGAAGTAAAGGCATTGGGAATTACTGATAGATTGAAAACAGGAAAATAGAAAATAGAAGTTTCAGTTTTCTGGCTTGAGCAACTTCGAGGAATCCAGTTTCACTTGTTTAAAGCCCCTATGGTGTCCAAATGTGCAAGAACACTAGAGATTTACTTGGTTGAGTGGGCCCATCCTGCTTCCAAAAATAGATGAAGAAGGAAAACCAGAAAGCATGTTCATTCCATAATCGCCATTGTTCCCAATACTACCTCCTGATATTTCATTACTGGTTTCATAAGTTCAGAGGGGTGCTTGCCTACCAGGGGTATGCCAATAATCTCCATAAATATCCTTGACTGCCATAGCAATGCTTTATCCTTGGATTCCATGTTTATGACTCAGTCAGCTCAAAAGAAACCTATGTTCAGTTTTTCTCCCTAAAGTTTCACATCATGCTAGTTGCTATGCCAGCTGTATTTGCCAACCACAACCACATATTGAAGCAGAGTCCCCTAACCCTATTCAAGTTCTCATATATTACTCTCTGGGCAACAGACATCTCCCATGAAAAGGTCCCATTTAGGGCCCTTTGTGTCATTTCCATTCCCTAGGCCTCATGTTTGTAGCTATATAGACTCCAGGAGATTTTCCTATCATCAAATTATGCAAATTTTAACATCTCTTTATGCAAACCATTTCATGTCCTTCCCTGAAGCTCAGCACCATGAGGACAGGACAAGGACAATAGATAGCTTTTGCTTAAATAAGGGCGAAAATAGACAAATGGGACCTAATCAAACTCCAGAGCTTCTGCACAGCAAAACAAACGTGATTAGAGTGAAACAGCAACCAACAGAATGGGAAAAAAATTTTGCAGTTTACCCATCTGACAAAGGGCTGATATCCAGAATTTACAAAGAACTAAAACAGATTTACAAGAAAAAAACAAACAAGCCCATTCAAAAGTGGGCAAAGGATATGAACAGACACTTTACAAAAGAAGACATACATGAGGCCAACAAACATATGAAAAAATGCTCATCATCACTGGTCATTAGAGAAATGCAAATAAAAACTACATTGAGATACCATCTCACACCAGTTAGAATGGCGATCATTAAAAAATCTGGAGACAACAGATGCTGGAGAGGATGTGGAGAAATAGGAACACTTTTACCCTGTTGGTGGGAGTGTAAATTAGTTCAACCATTGTGGAAGACAGTGTGGCAATTCCTCAAGGACCTAGAAATAGAAATTCCATTTGACCCAGCAATCCCATTACTGGGTATATATCCAAAGGATTATAAATCGTTCTACTATAAGGACATGGGCACACAAATGTTCCTTGCAGCACAGTTTACAATAGCAAAGACCTGGAACCAACCCAAATGCCCATCGATGATAGACTGGACAGGGAAAATGTGGCACATATACACCATGGAATATTACGCAGCCATCAAAAACGATGAGTTCATGCCCTTTGTAGGGACATGGATGAACCTGGAAGCCATCATTCTCAGCAAACTGACACAGGAGCAGAAAATCAAATGCCACATGTTCTCACTCATAGGTGGGTGTTGAACAATAAGAACATATGGACACAGGGAGGGGAGCACTACACACTGGGGTCTGTTGGAGGGAAATAGGGGACGGACAGTGCGGGGTGGGAAGTTGGGGGGGGATGGCATGGGGAGAAATGCCAGATGTAGGTGATGGGGAGGAAGGCAGCAAATCACACTGCCACATGTATACCTATGCAACAATCTTGCATGTTGTTCACATGCACTCCAAAACCTAAAATGCAATTAAAAAAAAAAAAAAGAGCGAAAAATGTTCTTTTAAACCTAGTTCCAGGGCAAGATGGGCCTATTGGCCATACACATAAATAAATAAAGCAGCCATTCCAATGTTTTGTTACAATGAGGAAAATCTTCCTAATTGCTATTTTCATCAGTAGAAATAGAGACTTCCATAAAGGCAAATTTTCTACTCAAAAGCTACTCACTTCTATGAGCAAAATTGAGTTCTTACCTAAATTTTAAAAATATGTGTATGTGTAGGTACAAACTAATTCTGAGAAATACTGGTAGATGTGCCAAAGCAAATATGGAGACTGAGAATCATGCAGAAACATAATTATCTTGGTGGCAGGTGGGAAGCATGCCATTTTGAAGTGAGATGAACTGACTTTCAGATTAACTGGAGCAGGTAGTATCCATTCTGCCCAGCAAGGAAAGGCTCCTTTATAGCTAGTGTGGTTCCTGCTGTAAAGCAGGCCAGGCTCAGAGAGAGCCAAATGCTCCTGAACATAATACAGTCAATACTGAGGTTTCACAGTGGGCAAGGCCCAGAGTCATGCTGCTACAAATGATTTCTCTCTTGGCATACATTAAACTGTGTTGACTATAACAAAAAATAATACCTTGATGAGATGTATTTACATCTTAGGTTAAATAGTTTTTTAGAAGCTAGTTTTCTGTTTAGGAGGGACCACATAAAGAGGGTTTTCTGCGTAAAGAGAGATTGCAGATAAATGATATTGATGACTTAACAAGAGAGAGTTGCAGGAGGAAAGAAGGAAGCTGACATGGGGGAGGCAGCAAAAGAGAGGGAGAGAGTAAATTGGAGGAAATGCCCACTGGGCACCATCTTTGCAGAGCACGAATAGTTTTTCATGGCAGGAACTAGATGGATTCTGAGCTTATTCCTCCCGCACTATGCTTCTATACTGAGATGACCTCATCATTCCCTTCTATTATCGTAGCTCTGCCCATTTGCTCTGATAAAGAACAGTGAGACTCTGGCGGAGCTGCCAAAGAAAAGCTTTGTTGTTGCTGATTCTGTCAAAGAGCTTTGGTTTTTAAGAGTTTTAGCCAATGCGGCTTTTTCAATTACAACTGGTTATCAGCAGTGACTAAGATGACCTCTGCCAGATATGAGAGACTCAATTGCTCCTCACAGATGAATAGAGCTAAAAAAAAAAAAAAAAAGGCCCTTGCCACACCCAGATTACAGTGAGGCCAGGGGCTCCACTGACATGGCCGTGCAGTACACTAGCTAATCTCTTTCCTGCTCTTATTTCTTTCTTTAGGGAACATATGTGCTCTACTAAACTAGTTTTATAGTTAATTTATGTAAACTGAATATAAACATGCCTTTTATTTCTGTTATCAATGTAGACATAATAAATGTACCAAAAGAAATTTCAAAACAAGATACTGGCAGATGAAATAGAAGGTTTCTGTGGATCAAAAACAAATCAAAAACTGAAAAGCAAATGATAAACCAGGGAAACATTTGCAATAACATAACAGATCAAGTGTTAATATATTTGGAATATAAATTCAAATGAAAACGATGATAGTAATATTTCACCAATCACAGTAGCAAACTTTATTCTAAAATGAGAATGCTCAATGCTGGCAAGGGTACCGTATAATTATTTCTGGATAGCAATTTAGTAATAGGTTTCCGGAGTTTTAAATATCTTCATATCCTTTGATCCATGAATTCTACTTCAGGATTAGATTTTAAAAATATATACATATAATGAGATCAAAGATTTAAATACACAGCAGCATTTTAAAGCATAAGTTATAAGAACAAGCCAAATGTCCAATATTTGGAGAATGGTTGGGGGAAATTATAGTAAGTCCATATAGTGGGGCATGATGCTACTGTTAAAATAATGTTCATGGAGCTTGAATGAAATAGGAGAGTTGTTATGAATGTTCCTTTTAAAACAAAAATGTAACATATTAAATTACATGTACTATGATTTCAATTAAGAAGCAGTTCATCACAAAAGATCTAGAAAAGCATATTTTAAAGTGTTATCTGTAGTTGCCTTAAAGTTGTAGGATTTTTTTGCTTTGTCACACCATTATGTTATTTTCACATTTCTGCATTGAGAATATGATTTTATAATTAGAAAACAGCAAAAATACAATACAAATTCATATCAAAATAAATCAAGATTTTTTGAAGAAACAGCTGAATTCAAATTTGGAGTATAACACTTATAAGATATGCATGAAGGATTTTGTTGGTACCCAAAGTGGAGAAGCTTTCAAAGATTGTTGGGGTAAGTCATCCCAAAAGAACACAGGAGCCAACTTGAAGGGACTCCCACTGTCCAAACATGAGACAATCTGAGCACCAAAAAGAAAATGAATAGCTACAAGTAGTTGGGCCACATCAAATATGTTTTGAAATGCTTGCACTCATGTTACTAGAATAAAAATTACTGGTCCCTCTCAAGTTTCTTAGGGAACTGAATAATTATTCCCAAAACTGAGAAATAAATAGAAATGATCAAGCATTTATTCAGGTTTTTTCTACACAAACTATACCTTAGAGAAGTGCTTCTCAAAGTGTCATCCCTAGAACAGAAGCATCATCTGAAGATCTGTTCAAAATATAAAATCTTAAGCCCCACTTTAGACGTACTGAATGAAAATTCTATGGCTGGGCCTGAGCCTGAGAGGATTAAAACGGCGCTCTCTAAGAAGTAGATCTAATTCTGACTTGGTTTTTATTTTCTTATTTTTCACCAATTAGAAGGCTCTGGGGTGGCCTTTCTTTATCAAAGAGACATAAAATCCCAGATTCATGTGTGAGCTTACAGGTAAGAGGCTCAGGTAGCATTTCAGCTTGTTTTCTACAAGGACATACAGATCAACCTGGCCTAAGTGAGAATTCTCCAAGTGCCCCAGCATAGCTTAAGTGAGGATAGCATTGGAGTTTTGGACCAAAGTCCTGGCTAATACATTGATGCTCCTCTCCTACCCATTGTCTTAGTGAATATGTCTTCTCCAAAATAATACTAAGACTAGACAATTTCACAGATCAGGTCTTCCAAACCAGTAGTTAAATAATTCCAATCCCTTTGAAATGGTTCCAGGACTTAGAGAAAGGTTATGAAGTTAACATAACACTGATATCAAAATCTAACCAAAACAATGCTAAATCAGCTGTATAGTACTGTGTTGAATAGGATAATGATTTTTGTATGGGATAGTATTGTACAGGATAATGTACTGTATAGCATTGTATTGTATAGTATTGTATAGGATAATGATTCTAAAGCCCTACATTAGGAAAAGCTGGTAAAATCTGCATAAAGTATGCAGTTAAATCATAATTTACCAAGTTTACTTCCTAGCTGTGACAAATGTAGCATAGTAACATAAGATATTAACCATAAGAGAAACTGAGTTGGGGGTATATGGAAACTCTCTATAGTATCTTTACAACTTTTCTATAAATCTAAAATTATTATAAAATGAAAATTATTAAAACAATTTTTTAAAACCTACTTAAAAATTCATTGTGCCACACTTGCACAAGTTCATGATCAGACATATGGACAAATAGAATACACTGAAAGGCTCCAGGAGAGTAGCTCCCACTGTATCCATCAGGCCTGCAATTACACTTGATTAACCATGGCTGAAACTGATGGACACTTACCTCTGATGTTTCCTTTCAAATTGCTTCTTTCATACAAACCACAATTGACACAATCCAATCCACGCATCTTAAGGACAAAAAAAGATACACCAAAAAAACCCAGTATGATAGTAACTACTGATAGTTATGACACTTTAGAAGTACAGAGATACATCCTCAAAGGATCACACACCTCTTCACAGCAATTTATTACTACCAGTTTCAAAGCAGAATACCAGAGAGTTTCCCCAAAGAGGTTCAAATCCTACCTTCCAGATAGTCAGATCCGCCAAGCAGATGCCAGGCCCCACAAGCACTGAAACCAGGACAGCAGAGGCCATCCTGACTGAGTCTCCAGCTCAGGAAATTGGAAGCCCTCAGCCTCATTGTGACTGACCAAGATGATCAGGCAGAAGCAATAAGCAAGTGCCGACATCACGCAGTGTCACTCCACCACCCAGACACATGGGGATACTCAGAGGCCTCCTACTCCAAACAGCAAGAACATTTTCTACTAATATACTATGTCTCTGCTACAACATTATCCTGTGGGGCACTTCAGATAATATAAAATGCTAGGATATTTTGTGCCTGTAAATCTGGCCTGGTACCCTACAAATCATTTCCCCCTATGACAGATATTGTGGAGTCAAAACCAGACCTGAGGGGCACCTGGAAATTTCTAGGATGCAAATGCAATGGATTACAAAATGGACCTGCCTCTTTGCCATACGTAGGGTTGGGAAATGGGAGTGCAGGTTTAACAAGGTTTTCCTCTTTGATTATAGACACGAAGACTAACATCTTAATCCTTTCATTATTGTATGTCCAGTGCCAGACAAGGCTCTTGACACATAATATGTGTTTAATAATAATCATAATATTGAATATATTTGTTGAATTTCTTAGTTTTCTAGGTTGGCTTTCCTAGACAGAAAATAATTGAGACCAATTTCAATAATTATACTGAATAAACACTGATTCCAGAGACCATGTAATTTCTCCTGGTACCTGAACACATTAACATACAGGAATTATCACAGTTGAGTGAGCTAGTCTTCCCAAAGCTTTGACCTCCTTAAATCTGACCTATAGGACTTACAGTCCTTGTGCACTCATGGGCCCCTCTTAGTGCAACTTCTAGGGGTCTTGGTCTGAAATTAACAAAATTCCAATTTACATCATCTTGTGTTTAAAATAAATTAGAACAAATGTGAATTCTTCCATGCATACACTTCTTCAGATGATTGATGACCTTGGGAAAATGTTCCCAATCAGGAATATTCAGAAGGAAATCAAAGTTGGAAGAGAACAGTCTACCAATTAGGACCTATGATCCCTGAGACATCAGAAGACTATGAAGTGGTCTAACTATTTCCTCAAGAGGACTGTAGTTGGATCAGTCATTGCCCCCCTAAAACTCCCACCATTATGTTGGCTTACAGAGGTATCAATAATCTGAGTAAGGTACTTTCTTCAAACAGCCCCTGCAGTCAGTGTGCAGGCAATTCACGCTCTTTGCTCCATCAGGTATAGGCTGAATTTATTCTGGGTCTGCTCTTTTAATCCTCTGTGAGCCATCCACATGTGTAAGGCCTCTGGTCTATTATCGGAGTATAATCTTTTCACTTTTCAAAATAGCTTCTCTCTGGAGCTAGAAAACTTAAATAGGGCACCAGAGTGCTAATCACCTCCTGTTCATTTTTGGGAATGGCAAGGCATCTGTGCAACAGTCAAAACAGAGAAGAAAAGCTGAATTCCCGTGGTCTGACCAGGGATGCAGTATTGCCACCCATTGCAAAGACATTGGCCTGGGTTCCAATTAGTGTAAAGCAGAGAAAGCATGACACGCAGCGCAACTGCAGAAAATAGAACAGTTTCTCTCATAGCCATTAGGCTCTTGGTAGAATAAGCTGGATATTTCTGAAATAAATTCATATCATGACATGGAGGAAAAGACTTCTGAATTATCTATATTTTGACTTGAGATGAAAACACAGGTTCATTTTCCTGGAACCTTCTCCTCTTTAGTCAGGATTTCTGTGCCCATTTTTATTTTTATGATGACTCCAGTTCCTAAACATTGATTCTTTGGTTAAGAAGAAAAATAAAATGCTACAGATTTCTACATAGTTAAACTCAATCTTCCTTAGATTGATATACATTTTTAAGACACAATGAAAGTAATTTTAATTAAGGGGTTTGTTTATCTTCAGGGACAAAAACACCTGTTTAATTTTCCTCTTGGAATGTGTCGTGGGGAGTTTAGAGCAAGCCTACCAGGGGCACAGGCAAGGAAGGCCAACACCAGAGTTGGGTGCCAGGATTCTCAATGTAAGTAGGAAGAGTCAGCCTCCAAAGTATCTAGAAGTGGATAAAATCAGAAAATGAGGATAAGCCATGTCTTAGAGGACACTATGGCCAAACCAGGAATGTTACATCTCTGCTCTACATATCCCACATCTAATCCAACAGCAAAATCCTTTCAGCTATTCCTTCAAAACATATTCAGAATTGCATCACTTCTTCCTGCCTCTGCTATTACAGCTTGTCCCAAGCTGCCATCAGCTCTTTCTCAAATAATTATGATAGACTCCTAACTCTTCTCTCTGCTTCTAATTTCATCTCCCCACCCCAATGCTATTCTATACATGACAGTCCAAGATATGTAAGATGATGGCACTTCCCTGCTCAAAACCCTTCAGGAGCTCAGTCACAGATTATAGTCAAAATCTTTGCCATGGCTTAGAAGGCCCGACATCCTATGCTCCCCTTGCTCTCATTACAACTATGACCTCTTACCAGTCTCCACCACTCACTCTGTTCCAGCCTTTACACTGGTATTTCTCTCTATTGAAATGTTCTCACCAGATACAAGCATAACTCTCACTCTTAATTCCTCTCAATCTCTGTTCAAGTATTATCTTAAGAAGCCTTCTCTGATCACATATGTAAAATAGCAACCCCTAGTCTCCTTGTCTTTCTTACACTGATTTAATTTTTCTTCATAACACTATTGTATACCATATATAGATGGTATACAATACACATATTGTTTATTTATATATATGAAGAAGGAGAGGGAGAGTTTATATTTTGACCAGTATCAGAGGTAAATCCCATTAAAACAGAGTCTGACATATGACAGACATTCAGTCAATATCCATTGATTAAATGAATGAATTAAAGTCGATTCAGTATTTTATTCAGAGAGTGAGGACAGAGCTATAACCAAGAGACAAAGCCAAGGACAAGAAACTAGGAGGACATAGCAAAGAATAAGGACTAGGAGCTAGAGTAGAATCAAAGTAAGATGAGTCTATAATTCAGAAGTCTGAATCTCACTTTTATTGCCCGCCAAATGTTTGACATGGGGTTTGTCAACCTGGTTTGAAGCCTTATTGTCTAAAAACCAGGAAGTCAGTAGCTCGAGGAACACACTTCATTCCCCTGGGAGAAGTCAGAACACTTTCTCCTCTCCAGCTTCTGTTCCATACTCTGGAATTCTTGAAACTCCCAAGGAAATTGTATTGTACTGTCTTCATCTGTATTCCCAGTGTCTGGCCTGGTGCCAGTAATAGGACAGAGTGCTTGATAAATGATTATTTAAATGACCAAACTGTGAATATATTAAGAATCTCTTTTGCAAATTCTTAGAATATAGACTGTAAACTCTAGGTCTGGTGTGAGCAGAGACTCTGATGGTCCACCCTCCCTCTGCACTCTTTTCCTTCTTTCAAAATCCAGAGTTCTTCCCAGTCCAATATTATACCTTGAAAGAGAAGAGAGAACCAAACCAGGACTGAGACATCTACTTTCTCTCCATCTGCAGAAGTATTTATTAGCGTGTGATCCTCAAGGAGGGCCTGTTCTGCTCTGTCTTTGTTTCACCTGTGACTAAAAACAAAGCACCCCACCCCTTCTTTCCCACACAGCATTTTTTGCAATTCTAGCATACTTGAACATAAATTTTTGGACACAATTCTTATATATAATCGTCTTTCACTTCAGCTTTATTCATATAAATGTTTATTAAGTTACTTCTCAATAAATTGCACATGTAAGGCAGTCTTTGGCTGTGCATTCTTTTCTTTCATCTTAGTGTCCTTTAATATCTAAGCTGATCAGACAGCTCCCTCTACAGTCTTCTTAGAATCTTCATGTGTCTTTTATGTTTTTTCTCTTTGCTGAGTATATTTTGTATTTTTTAAATCAGAATTCTCCAATACTTTTAAAGCCAACTTTCAATTTAAAGTCTCATGGTGCAGAACTATGATCATCACTTTTCTTATATTTAGAATATCTATCACATTAACTAGTTCATATCTTTATTTTCAAATTCAATATGACCTTTTCACTTTTATGCAATCTGTACATCAGCAACAAATTCCTCCTTATTTGTAAGAATTTGGCCCTGTGTTAGTCGGGTTCTTCAGAGAAACAGAACCAACAGGATGTATATATCCTGTTATGGTCGTATGTTGCTTAATTGGAGGGATATGGTCTGAGAAATGTGTTGTTAGGTGACTTCATTGTTGTCCAAACATCAGAATGTACTTACATGAACCTAGATGGTACAGCCTACTGTATACCTAGACTGTATGGCATGGCATATTCCTCCTAGGCTGCAAAGCTATACAGCATTTGATCATACTGAATACTGTAGACAATTGTAACTCAGTGGTAAATAGCTGCATATCTAAATGTATGTAAATACAGAAAAGGTAATTTGTTATCCTATGATATTACGAGAGCTACAACATCACTAGGCAGTAGGAATTTTTCAACTCCATTATAATCTTATGGGACCACCACCATATATGCAGTCTGTCATTGAGCAAAACTTTATTATGCATCACGTCACTAAATTAGTGAACTGTGTGTGTGTTCATTATATGCATATATATAATACGTATTACTCTCTCCTGCTGACTTTGTCCACACTCTCTGAGGAGAGGGTCCATGCTCAGTCTCTGGGTTTCCTTGCAGGCACTTTTCATATATATACACACATATATACATATGTATATATACATATACGTATAGGTGTATATATGTATACATATATACACATATGTGTGTATACATGTATGTATACATGTATATATATACATATATGTGTATATATATGTGTATATATATACACATACACATATATATGTGCATATATACATGTATATATATGTATGTGTGTGTGTATATATATATATATATATATAGAGAGAGAGAGAGACTTATTAAAATGAATTGGTTTACCTGATTATGGAAGCTGGAAAGTTCCAAGATCTGCAGTTGCTGGAGACCCAGGAGAGCTGATAGTACAAGTTCCAGTTTGAAAGCCTTCAGCCTTAAAACCCAAGAAGAATTAGTGTTTTAGGTACAGTCTGAAGGCAGGAAAAGCCTGATGTCTCTGCTCAAGCAGTCAGCCAGGAGGTACCTTCTTAGCCATTTTGTTCTATTCAGGTCTTCAATTGATGGGATGAGGTCCATTCACATTAGGAAAGGCAATCTGCTATACTTCAGTACACAATTTGAATTATCAATTCAAATATATAATCTAATGTAGACATTTGAATTGGTATCCAATGTATCTAATGTTTACCAATTCAAATGTATACTCCAATACACAATTTGAATTGTTTACCAATTCAAATGTTAATTTCATCCAGAAATGCACAAACTCAGAATAATGTTTGACTAAATATATAGGCATTCTTTGGCCCAGTGAAACTGGCACATAAAATTAACCATCATGGGATTAATCATCACAGGCCCTTAGTAGCTATATTTCCTAGTGTTTGATCTACTTTTGGAAAATAAAATTTCAGAGAAGAACCCAGGTCCTTCCAGATTGCTTTCAGCCAGAGGTTTCCTCCAGATACCCAGTTAATTCTTATTCTTTTTCATACAATAAATACCCTGCCACTGTCAGGTTCATAATTTGAATCAAGTATGCACATTATTCAATCATGCATTCCACAAGCAAACAATTTGTCTTGATCACCTATTATGTAGCAGATATTGTGCCAGGAATCATCCACTTCTTTCATCTTGCATAGGGGCGTACAGACACCCGTATTCCTCTCTATTACTCTATCCTGTCAGCTTTGTCCATACTCTCTGAGGAAAGGGTCCATGCTCAGTCTCTGGGTTTCCTTGCAGGTACTTTTCTTCTTCATATTCAAGCAGTATTTTTCTTACTTCTTGTTAGATTTTTTTTTTTTTTTTTTTTTTTTTTAGACAGAGTCTGCCTCCATCACCAGGCGCCAGGCTGGAGTGCAGTGGCATGATCTTGGCTCACTGCAACCTCCACCTCCTGGGTTCAAGCAATTCTTCTGTCTTGGCCTCCCGAGTCGCTGAGACTACAGGTGCATGCCACCACGCCCAGTTAATTTTTGTGTTTTTAGTAGAAATGGGGTATTACCATGTTGGCCAGGATGATCTCGATCTCTTGACCTCGTGAACTGCCCGCCTCAGCCTCCCAAAGTGTTGGGATTACAGGCGTGAGCCACCGCGCCCAGCCAGGTTTTTAATCTTATTTATTTATGTATTATTTTGCACATTACTTATGGCTTATAACTCATAGGCAAAGCTAGTCATTTATTCACTGCAAGATAAATACAGGTAGGAAACGACACCACAACCTGGCAATGGGTTCACCCACCTGGACAGGGCAAAGAGATACTGAGTGACCCTCATGGCTAACAGTGGTTGTCAAGCCATATCCATAAGCTCAGTGGTGGAGAACTACTGAGTGTTGGGCAGAAAGATGGTACTGAAGTTGCTGCTGAAGCAATAGGAGGTAGAGCGCAGTGATGGGGAATTCATTGTGGGGAAAAAACTCTGAAGGACAAGGGGACAGGCTGCTGGCACCCAAAATATTTTGCTTAATTGGCTAGATTGAAGTTCAGGGACATGACCACAGTTTTTGGAAAGAGAATTAGCAAGAACAAGGCCCGACTTTGGTGGTTAAGTGTGCAGACTTTGGAGCCAGGATGTGTGGTTTTGGACTCATTTCAGAGCCAAAAAGTATTGGGAAAGCTATTTAATCTCTTTTTATCCTGGTTTCTTTCATCTGCAAAGTGAAAACAACTAAAAGTACTCACTTCACAGAACTGGTATAAAGTAGTTTAAATTAATATATGTAAACCAGAATAGGTAAAGCCTTGCCATTAGAATATGTAAGCATTCCACTTTAGTTTCTGTTCTTATTTTATAGGTTATCTCAATAGGAACTAATGCAGAAGGCTAATTTTAGGAAGTAAATTAAGTGAGAATTGTGGATGTCTTCAGGTTTGAAAATTTAGTGAAGTGTGTTCTCAGCACAATAGATTGGGTGACTGCAACATGGTCATAAATGGAGTGAAAACAATCTACCCTGTTGCGCTTGGTCCAGGTCTAGAAGCCCTTGCTGAGAATATGGCTTTATAGATTACCATAACCTTATGAGCACATGTTTAAAGATCTCTGGTGGGGAGGTAATAACCCCAGGCTTTAGGTATTCAGGCAGGTCAGCATCTTTAAATTGTGTTTAACCACTTTTTTCATACAGTTATTTACTGATTTTCATTATAAAACATATCATTACAAAAGAATATATAACATATATAATACAAATAAAACCTACACCTGTATACCTACCAACCTACATAAGGGACAGAACATCACCAGAACCTTTGAAGTCCCCTGCATACTTTTCTATAACCACAGCCCTCACACTTCCCCTATAAGTTGCCACTTTTCCTGGATTTTGTTAAAGACTTTTGCCATCTATACAGTGTGTCCCTAAACAAAGCATTCTTTCTTTTTCTAGTGTGTTGAAATCTTCTGTCATAATATTTGTATTCTTCTATAATTTACATGTTTTTCTCAGCATTATGTATTTGAGATTTATCTATGTTGATGCATGTGCCTGTAGAGCTTTCATTTTCATTGTGAATGAGTGCTGTTAATTAATGAAAGTTTCAAGTCAATGGAAAAATATAAATATTTTAAAATTGTAGGCATTAATGACATAGCTTTAAAACATAGAAAGCAAGATTTATTGTAATTACAAGGGGAAATTAACAAGTCTACCATCATAAGGGGCTGTTTTAATCTAACTTTATTAAGATTTAATAGATCAAGCAGAAAAAAATCTGCAATCACACAAAAGGAAAAATCAACAAAAAAAGCAGTCATGTAGATAGCAAGGAGAAATTGGTGAGTATTCAAGTAAAATATTATGAAGAGAGCTGGAATGGTTTAGAGTAAAATTATTTTTTAAAACAAGCATTCACCAGAACATCCTTTTTATCTGTGCCTCTTGCGAGACTGGGAACAGAAACTTAGAGATAATTATAAAATTATCACTACTTCTCCTACACCATGCCTGCCTTTTCTTAACTCTTCCTACTAAAAAGGAACATCATTTTCATGAGTTGGATCCATATCACTAATTGGGCCACATTTAATAATGAAAAGGGACATTGTAGATTTACAGATTGCCCATATATTTGTTCTCTCTCCTTTCCTTTCCACTTTTTTAGCAAAATGACAAATTGCCTTTGGACCACTATCTCCAGGTAGGTACACAATTCTGAGATTGAGTCTTGGGGCTTCTAAGAAGGAAGATGAAATAGAAGCCCCTTAACTGTACAACTTAGATGCATTCTCAGCCTTAAAGCTAAGGGCCCAATCTAGAAAACAAGTCATATCTTGCTTCCCATTTTCCATTACTCCTTGCAGGAAGATTTCTCTCGGGAACTTAATGGGGATGTATAGCTTTGGTGTGATGCACAATTCAGTTATTCCTAGGTTCCCTGAAAATAGTAACACCTGTAGTTTACCAAATGCCACCATTTCTTTTTCCTGACAAGGACACATTACTTATTTTGAGCTATCTCCCCTGAATCTGTCTTCTCCTTTGTAGGAATCATACTGATTGTGTATCTCTCATTGTTCAGAGTTTCTTCTGCATCTTTTCCATACCCTTTTTAAGTACCCCTCTCCATGCCCTAACTCTTGATCAGGCTTTAATTCTTCAGTTCATTAGGATCCTTTCAGGTTCACTATTTATAGTATTTACCCCATTCTCTCTGGTAACTTTGTGTCCTCCCTATAAGTAAAAAAGTAGAGGAACACTTGTTAAACTACTTTACTTACTAAGAAACAGAAAGATGAAGCTGCTTTTAATATGTATGTAACTGGTCCTTATATGAGGGAATAACTCACCCGCTACCACAAGGTATATGTGTAACCCTGGTCATAAGGATAGCGTGTTTGCATTTGAATGAGACAGCTAAACATCTCAGCCTACAATAAAAGCCATGGGTATATGAAATTATTCCTAGTAACAGCTACACAAGGAATAAGCCCATTTTTCAGACTGAAAACTGGAACTGAAAAAGTAGACAAATAGATATTCAAAAGATATATGTATGTAACAGACATGTAAAAAATTCTCTTTTTGGCTGAGAAGTGATGAAGTTTTTTAATGAAGTTCATCAGTGAGGGGGTGGGAATGGGGTGGTCAAAATTAAAACTGATAGAGACTAATCAGAAACTAAAAAGTAAGGGACACAGATAAGATTTCCATGAACTAGGGCCAAATACACAAATCTCCAAACAGATGGTGAAATGCTACTAAACTACGATTATGGAATTAGATCACTGGATTTTGTTAAAGTATTTTGACATTCCATCTTTCTGATTTTTTTTGCGTGCTTGCTTTTCCTTCATATTCTATCTTTGACAGCTTCAGTCTGTCTTAGACCTGCTAAGGCCAAAGACCTGGTGATTACCAGGCCTAGAAGGATGGCTTCAGTTGAAACTGAGCTGAGAGAGTCCTTCAAGGAATGGATAAAATTCAGAGCACGGAATCACCACTATTTTGAAGCAGCTCTTGCACTCCCGGAAATTCTTCCTCCAGAGATAAACCATACTAAGTCTAGGTTTCTCTTTATTTGATGTGGGTAAGTTCTTAAAAAAAACTTAGTTCAAGCAAGAAGAAAAGCATAGCATACACTTTTGGCATTATCCGATTCTGGCAGTTCCCAAGGTCTCTGATGAAATTGAAGTTCTTTGAGGTCCTTACTTACTGACTTGTGGCCTGCCTCATCTGTCAGTCCCTTTCTGGAACTCAGGTTCTGCCACATTCTTGGAAAATCTCATTACTAGTGTATGGGAGTTAATTGTCTAAGTGAATCCCCAATCTGGGACCCTGTCTCTGTGATCAGACCTTCTAAATGTCAAAGACTTGCCCAGATAATTCCAAATATCATTTACATTGTATTCCTAAGATACCACACTGTCCTCCTGGGTTTCTTTATCACTGGCTGTTCACATGAAATAAACCTTTTCCTGACTTTTTAATAATTGCCATTCCGACTGGCATGAGATGGTATCGCATTGTGGTTTTGATTTGCATTTCTCTGATAATAGTGATGTTGAGCTTTTTTTTCCTGTTTTTTTTGGCCATGTGAATGTCTTCTTTTGAGAAGTATCTGTTCATGTCCTTTGCCTGCTTTTGATTGTGTTTTTTTTCTTGTAAATATGTTTAAGTTCCTTGTAAATTCTGGACATCAGACCTTTTTCAGATTGGTGGATTGCAAAATTCTTCTCCCATTCTTTAGGTTGCCTGTCCACTCTGATGATGGTTTCTTTTGCTGTGCAGAAGCTCTTTAGTTTAATTAGATCCTACTTATCAATTCTGGCTTTTGTGGCAATTGATTGCTTTTGGCATTTTCATCATGAAGTCTTTGCCAATTCTGATGTCCTGAATGATATTGTCTAGCTTTTCTTCTAGGGTTTTTGTGGTTTGGGTTTTACATTTAAGTCTTTAATCCATCTTGACTTATTTTTTGTATAAGGTGTAAGGAAGGGGTCTCAGTTTCAGTTTATTTGTATATGGCCAGCCAGTTTTCCCAGAACCATTTACTGAATAGGAGATACTTTCTCTATTGCTTGTTTTGACAGGTTTGTTAAAGATCAGATGGTTGTAGATGCGTGGTGTTATTTCTGAGTTCTCTGTTCTGCTCCATTGGTCTATATGTCTATTAGCTGGTAAAGCTGTGGGGAAATAGGAAAACTTTTACACTGTTCGTGGGAATGTAAATTAGTTCAACCATTGTGGAAGATAGTATGATGATTCCTCAAGGATCTAGGACCAGAAATACCATATGACCCAGCAATCCCATTACTGGGTATATACCCAAAGGAATATAAATCATTTTACTATAAAGACACATGCACACATATGTTTATTGCAGCACTATTTATAATAGCAAATACATGGAACCAACCCAAATGCTCATCAATGATAGGCTAGATAAAGAAAATGTGCTACATATACATCATGGAATACTATGCAGTCATAGAAAGGAATGAGATAATATCCTTTGCAGGGACATGGACAAAGAAATGAGATAATGTCCTTTGCAGGGACATGAACATAGAAATCATCATCCTCAGCAAACTAACACAGGAACAGAAAACCAAACATCACATGTTCTCACTCATAAGTGGTAGTTGAGCACTGAAAACACACGGACACAGAAAGGGGAACAGCACACACCAGGGCCTGTTGAGGGTTGAGGGATGAGGGGAGGGAACTTAGAGGATGGGTCAATAGGTACAGCAAACCACTATGGCACATGTATACCTATGTAACACACCTGCATGTTCTGCACATGTATCCCCTCCCACTTTTTTTAGAAGAAATAAGAAAAAAGGAAAACAAGAATAAACCAACAGTCAAAAAAAGAAAGACATAAAGGAAATACATCTTTTCAGGGGTCAATATTGTGGTAATAAAGGATATAGATTCAAAATTTTCAATTGTGTCTTTTTTGTTCACCAATATTTTACATGCAAAAAGGAGAAATAATCCATCCAGACATGGATAGCAGCATTCCTTCAGAAATTTAAAATGCCATAATTGCAATCATTTTTTAAACCTTGATGCAAAACAGATATTCACAGATAGTTTAGGAACTTGGACAGTTACCAAGAGTAACTTTTGTAGAACTGCCTTTCTCTAGTTTAGGGTGGAAGAGGTGTTCTGTTATTCTAAGAACTACACTTTCTTTTTCTGTGGTCAAGGGCTTCTTGTGATATAGAGATTGATGAGAAGGAGTATACTGTAGACCATGGAGATTTAGTATACTTCTGGCAGGGGAAAGGTGAATGGAGTTTTCACCTCTCACCATACTGACTTGCTAAGTTAGCCTTGGTAGCAGGGATTGGTCCTTCCTACCCCGTTTTATATAGCTACATGAAAGAGGGGCAGGACTTTACCAGACGTATGTATCACTAGATCATTCCTAATTGAGTTCCACTGTATGACCCTGGACGTGAGAGGATCATTCTTCCAGAGGACTAATGTTCCATAAGATACCTATGATATTGTCTTCTGCAAGCTTTTGAATTTGTTTGAACTTGCTCCTCTAGTTCTTTTAATTATAATGATAGGGTGTCAATTTTAGATCTTTTCTCGCTTCTCATGTGGGCATTTAGTGCTATAAATTTCCTTCTAGACACTGCTTTAAATGTGTCCCAGACAGGAAATAACTAAGATCAGAGCAGAACTAAAGGAGATAGAGAAGGAAAAAAAACTTTCAAAAAATCGATGAATCCAGGAGCTGTTTTTTAAAAAAATCAACAAAATAAACAGACCAGTAGCCAAACTAATAAAGAAGAAAACAGAGAAGAATTGAATAGATGAAATAAAAAATGATAAAGGGGATATGACCACCGATTCCGCAGAAATACAATCTACCATCAGAGATTACTACAAACACCTCTATGCACATAAGCCAGTAAATCTAGATGACATGGATAAATTCCTGGACACACACACCCTCCCAAGACTAAACCTGGAAGAAATTGAATCCCTGAATAGACCAAGAACAAAGTCTGAAGTTGAGGCAGCAATTAATAGCCTACCAACAAAAAAGAGCCCAGGACCAGACGGGTTCATAGCCTAATTCTACCAGACATATAAAAAGGAGCCGATACCATTCCTTCTGAAACTATCCCAAACAATAAAGATAGAGGGAATCCTCCCAAATCATTTTATGAGACCAACATCATCCTGATACCAAAACCTGGCAGAAACTCAACTAAAAAAGAAAATTTCAGGCCAATATACATGATGAACATAGATGCAAAAATCTTCAATAAAATACTGGCAAACCGAACCCAAAAGCTTATCCATCATGATCAAGTCAGCTTCATCCCGGGGATGCAAGGCTGGTTCAACATATGCAAATCTATAAACATAATTCACCACATAAACAGAACCAAAGACAAAAGCCACGTAATTATCTCAATAGATGCAGAGAAGGCCTTTGACAAAATTCAACAGCGCTTTATGGTAAAAACTCTCAATAAACTAGGTATTGACAGAACATATCTCAAAATAATAAAGGCTATTTATGACAAACCCACAGCCAATATCATTCTGAATGGGCAAAAACCGGAAGCATTCATTTGGAAAAGTGGCACTAGACGAGGGTGCCCTCTCTTACCACTCCTATTCAAATTTCATTGGACATTCTGGCCAGATCAATCAGGCAAGAAAAAGAAATAAAGGATATTCAATTACGAAAGGAGGAAGTCAAATTGTCTCTATTTTCAGATGACATGATTGTATATTTAGAAGACTCCATTGCCTCAGCCCAAAATCTCCCAAAGATGATAAGCAACTTCAGCAAAGACTTAGGACACAAAATTAATATGCAAAAAGCACAGGCATTCCTATACACCAATAAGAGACAAACAGAAAGCCAAATCATGAGCGAATTCCCATTCATAGTTGCTACAAAGAGAACAAAATACCTAGGAATACAACTAACAAGGAAGTGAAGGACCTCTTCAAGGAGAACTACAAACCACTACTCAAGGAAATCAGAGAGGACACAAACAGATGGAAAAACATTCCATGCTCGTGGTTAAGAAGAATCAATATTGTGAAAATGGCCATACTGCCCAAAGTAATTTCCAGATTCAGCACTATCCCCATCAAGCTACCAATGACTTTCTTCATAGAACTGGAAAAAAACAACTTAAGCTTCATATGGAACCAAAAAAGCCTGAATAGCCAAGAGAAACCTAAGCAAAAAGAACAAACCTGGAGGCATCACACTACCAGACTTCAAACTATATTACAAGGCTACACTTATCAAAACAGCATGCTCCTGGTACCCAAAACAGAGATATAGACCAATGGAACATAACAGAGGTGTTGGAAGTAACGCCACACATCTATAACCATCTGATCTTTGACAAACCTGACAAAAACAGGCGATGGGGAAAGGATTCCCTCTTTAATACATGGCATTGGGAAAACTGGCTAGCCATGTGCAGAAAGCTGAAACTGAACCCCTTTCTGACACTTTCACTAAAATTAAGTCCAGATGGATTAAAGATTTAAAGATAAGACCTAACACCATAAAAACCCTAGAAGAAAACCTAGGCAATACCATTCAGGATATAGGCATAGGCAAGGACTTCATGACTAAAACACCAAAAGCAATGGCAACAAAAGCCAAAATAGACAAATGGGATCTAATTAAACTTAAGAGCCTCTGCACAGCAAAAGAAGTAATCATTAGAGTGAACTGGCAACCAACGGAATGGGAAAAAAAAATTGAAATCTATCCATCTGACAAAGGGCTAATATCCAGAATCTACAAATAATTAAAACAAATTTATAAGAAAGAAAAACAAACAACCCTATCAAAAAGTGGGCAAAGGATATGAACAGACACTTCTCAAAAGAAGACATTTATGCAGCCAACAAACATATGGAAAAATGCTAATCATCACTGGTCATTCGAGAAATGCAAATCAAAACCACACTGAGATACTATCTCATACCAGTTAGAATGGCGATCATTAAAAAATCTGGCGACAACAGATGCTGGAAAGGATGTAGAGAAATAGGAGTGCTTTTACACTGTTGGTGGGAGTGTAAATGAGTTCAACCGTTGTGGAAGATAATGTGGCAATTCCTCAAGGATCTAGAAATAGAAATACCATTTGACCCAGCAATCCCATTACTGGGTATATACCCAAATGATTATAAATGGTCCTATTATAAAGACATATTCACACAAATGTTCACTACAGCACTGTTTACAACAGCAAAGACTTGGAACCAACCCAAAAGCCCATCAAGGATAGACTAGATAAAGAAAATATGGCACATATACACCATGTAATACTACACAGCCATAAAAAAGGATGAGTTCATGTCCTTTTCAGGGCCATGGATGAATCTGGAAACCATCATTCTCAGCAAACTGACATAGAACAGAAAACCAAGCACCATATGTTCTCACTCACAAGTGGGTGTTGAACAATGAGAACACATGGACACAGGGAGGGGAACATCACACACTGGGGCCTGTCGGCAGGTGGGGGCTAGGGGAGGGGCAGCAGGGGCATTGGGGAGGGATAGCATTCAGAGAAATACCTAATGTAGATGATGGGGGATGGATGCAACAAACCACCATGGCATGTGTATATCTATGTAACAAACCTGTATGTTCTGCACATGTTCTGCACCCCAGAACATAAAGCATAATAAAAAATAAAAATAAAAATACAGCACCATGTATAATCATTTGAAAAATGACACAGGTGTAAATCTAAAAAAAAAAAAAAAAACAAACAAACATATACAAGATTTGGATGCTGAAAACTACAAAATGCTGATGAAAGAAATCAAAGATAAAAAGAGATGGAGAGAAATACTGGTTTAACAGATTGGAAGACTCAAAACAGTAAAGATGTTAATTCTTCACATATTCACAGGCAGGTTTAACACAAGTCCTATCAATTTCCCAGCAAGACTTTTCATATATAGAGGTGAGATAACTACTCTAAAATTTATATGAAGAGTCGAAGGAACTAAAAAAGCTAAAAAAGAAAAAAGCTAACAAAAATTAGACAGAATTGATCTATAAGATTTCAAGACTTATTGTATAGTTACAGTAAACAAGACTGTGTGGTACTAGTGGAGGAAGAGGTCAACAGAACAATAGGAGAATTCAGAAATTTACCCCAAATATACTCAACAGAGAATTCAGAAATTTACCCAAAATATGCTCAATAGGTTTTTGACAAAAGTTCACAGGTAATAAAGGTAATTTAGTGAAGGAAAGATTGCCTTTTCAACAAATGGTGCTGGAACAACTGGACATCCTTAGACCAAAAGCAGCCACATGTGTGTGCGCACACACACCTCAACCTGTTTTACACCTTATTCAAAATTAACCCAAAATGCATATGAATTATGCCCATAAATGTAAAATGTAACACTTATGATAACTGTAGAAAAAACCTAGGAAAATACCTTAAGGAATCAGAGTTAAACAAAGATTTCCTCGACTTGATACCCTGATTCATAGAAGGAAAAACTGATAAATTGAACATCAAAAATTAAAACCGTGCCTCTGTGAAAAACAGTTAAGAGAATGAAAAGGCAAGCTACAGGGTGGAAGAAAATACTTGCAAACCACATATCTAACACATTACTAATATTTAGAATATACAAAGAACTCCCAAAACTAACCAGTAATAAACAACACAATTACAAAGTAGGCAAAGGATATGAAGAGACATTTCAACAGAGGACATGCGTAGTTGTCCTCTGGCACGCACATAAATATATGAAGATATGTTCAACATCATTAGCGCATAGGCACAAGAAAAGATGCTCAACATCATTAGTCACTCAGGAAATGCAAATTAAAACCACAAATGAGATGTCATTACACATCTATCAGAATGGCTGAAATTAAAAAGTGACAACACCAAATGCTGGCAAGCTTTTAGAGAAAATGGCTCACTCTTACATTGCTGGTGTGAATGTAAAATGGTACAGCTTGTGTGGAAAACAGTTTGACAGTATTTTAAAAAAGCTATACATGCAACTACCATATGATTCAGCAATTTATGATCCTGGGCATTTATCCCAGAGAAATGAAAACTTATGTTCACCCAAAAACCTGTGAACAAATATTTATAGCTGATTTATTCATCATTCCCAAAAACTGGAAAAAAACAAGCAGTGAATGATTAAACTGTGATGGATCTGACTGGATGCAGTGGCTCATGCCTGTAATCCCAGCACTGTGGGAGGCAGAGGTGGCAGATCCCTTGAGGCCAGGAGTTCAAGACCAGGCTGGCCAACTTGGTGAAACTCTTGTCTCTACTAAAAATACAAAAATTTGCTGGGTGTGTTGGTGGGCACCTGTCGTCCCAGCTACTTGGGAAGCTGAGGCATGAGAATCACTTGAACCCTGGAGGCGAGGTTGCAGTGAGCCAAGATAGTGCCACTGCACTCCAGCCTGGATGACAGAATGAGACACTGTCTGGAAAAAGAAAAAAGGAGATACATCTATACATATCTTGCAATACTAATCAGCAATAAAAAGGTACAAACTATTAAAACATGCAAAAACCTGTATGCATCTCCAGACGATTTTGTTGAGTATAAAAAACAACAGCCAATCTTTAAAGGTTACACACTGCATCACTCCATTTATATAACATTCTTAAATAAAAATACAAGATCATGGAGAAGAGATTCGTGTTTGCCAGAGTTAAATGAGAGTTACTCTAAACTGAGTAAATTGAATAAAGGTACTCTAAACTGGAATCTTTCTGTATTATTTCTTAATAATTTAATATTTTCTTAATTATTTCTTAATGTATGTTAATATTATATTCATAATACATTATCTCAAAATAAAAAGTTTAAAAATGACAAGAATATTAACTTAATATTCAAAAATAAATGAAAACATTTTCTCCCCAAATTTGTCTTTTTTTCTTGTTGCTTTATGCTTCCTGTCAGAATAGGAGCAATAAATATGTGTACTGAACATGTGTGACAGTCATTTCAATATTAATACCACCTCATTCAGTGCTCACACAAAACTTTGAGGCAAGGCCGGGCGCGGTGGCTCAAGCCTGTAATCCCAGCACTTTGGGAGGCCGAGGCGGGTGGATCATGAGGTCAAGAGCTCGAGACCATCCTGGTCAACATGGTGAAACCCCGTCTCTACTAAAAATACAAAAAAACTTTAGCTGGGCATGGTGGCGCGTGCCTGTAATCCCAGCTACTGAGGAGGCTGAGGCAGGAGAATTGCCTGAACCCGGGAGTTGGAGGTTGCGGTGAGCCGAGATCGCGCCATTGCACTCCAGCCTGGGTAACAAGAGTGAAACTCGTCTTCAAAAAAAAAAAAAAAAAAAAAAAAAAACTTTGAGGCAAGTAAATCATCTCTTTTCTATTTCAGGTATCTAAGTCTTAGAGAGGTTCTGTAACTTATTCAAGATTAACAGTTGAGCATCAAGTGACAAAGTCAAGATTCACATTTAGATCTGGCTGGCTTTAAAACAAGTGCTCTTGACTGCCATAATATCCTTCAAAGACAATAACTTGGGAAGGATTTTATTTTGGACTGAGAGCTAGGAGCATGTGATTTTAATTGTGTTTTTCTTCATCCAGTTTTCTTATAGTTTCTTCCCTACATTGCTCCTCTGCTCTAATGGAGATATATTTCTTGTATTCCAGGAACATCACAGGGAAGCTGAGCTTTTTCTGCTTCACTGACTGACCTCATAAAAGCCAATACTTCTTAAAATAAATTTTTAAATAGCCCATGGAAACACTGTTGGGCATTGCCTGCAGTATCCAGGGTTTGTTCTGTTCTGAATCTCAGTAAAAGCAGCTGTCTTGCCCTCCCCCATCCTCCCTGTTGTCTGATGATTCTGGGCAGTGGTGGCAGTGGTTTTTAAGTATGTCAATAAGAAAACCCACTCATTATTATAATTAAAATTCTTACGTGGATTGATTCCTCAGTCTTCCACTCAGATTTTCATGGCTTGGAGATATTAAATTAATTAATTATTATGTGGATATAAGCAGTTCTTTAGGATTGTCAGTCACTCAGAGCTCTACGGAGATTCTAGTAAACAAAATGCTACACAAACCAGCTTTTTTTTTTCTGCGGTAATCTTTCTCAGTAAGTCCTTCAAAATTGTTTGAATATATATTAATTGAGTTATTTATGATGTACTGAGCACTGTACTATGTGTTTTAAACATGCTAAATGACTTAATTCTCCCCAAACAATCAAAAGTGAGCATTTTTTGTCAATCCTATTGTATAGATGAGAAAACAGACATGGAAAGGTTAAGTGACTTGCCTTGAAACCACATATGGATTAGGATTTTGTACTCAGGCAGTTTGATTTGAGAGCCCAGAAGACTAAACACCATCTTACTACTTCTTTTAATGAATTCATTTCTGTAGCTTATAAACTTATTTCCATGAGCCTTTGGGGATCATTAGAAGGTAGTTGAAGTCAGGAAAGAAAATAGAAGTGGAAAAACTGGTAAAGAAATAGTGATTAAAAACATTTTATTTTATAATAATTTCAAAGTTATGGAAAGGTTGCAAGATGAGTTAAAAGAATTTCAGTATGCCTTGTCAGGTTCTCAGTTGTTAACATTTCACACAATTTCTTTGCCATTCTCTCTCCCCACTCCACCCTGCCTTTATCTACACACACACATTTTCCCCCTAAACCAGCTGAAAATAAGTGGAAGCCATGATAATCCATTATGTCTATACTTCTAAGAAAACAGCACTATCCTATATAAGCACAAAATTGAGAAAACAAACACTGAGACCATATAATTCACAAATCTCATTCAAGTTTCACAAATAGTTCCAATATTGTACATTATAGCAAAGCAAAGTACAAGAATATTCTGGTTCAAGGTCCACCTGAGATAAAATGTTACTGTTCATTGTGACTTATTTTCATTTTTTTCAGACTGAAACAGCTTGCCTTTTATTGCTCATGATGTTGACATTTTTGAAGAGTACAAACTAGCTGTTTTGTAGAACTCCCCTCAGCTTGAGTTTAATGTTTCTTCAATATTAGATTCAGGTTAGGCATTTATGGCAGAAACATCACTGAAGTGATGCTGTGTTCTTCTCAGTAGATCATAACAAGAACACAATTTGATTTGTAGCATTCTAAGTGATGTTAATTTTTTTTTATCACTGGGTAAAGGTGGTACCTGCCAACTTTCTTCACTGTAAATTTATAGTCTTCCCTTTGTAATTAATAAGTGTTTTGTGGAGGGATCCTTTGAGATTAATGTCTAATTCCTCATCAAACTTTTACCTACTAGTTTTACACTCTATTGATGATTCACCCCTAAATAATTACTATGATGTTTGCTAATAATGACTCATTAACTATCATTCCTTCTATATTTACTAGTTGATAGTGTACTGTAAGGAAGAGCTTTAACTTCTCCCATATTTCTTTAATCATTTATTTCACTATGGACTCCTTGATCCTTATTTAATCAATAGGTTATAATCCATTACTGTCTTTATTTATTTTGATGCTCAAACTGTCCCAATTGTCCTTCAAGTTGCTTACTGTGTCATTTTGATAAGTGTACATGATTTTTACTCACTTTCTATGACAAATCAAGATATTTGAGCTCATCTTGTACCTTCCTTGCCAAGCCCTGGAATTAAATATTTCTCTAAAAAGTTTTCATTTCTCCTATTGGAGAAATATATATATATGTCAAGATCTGGACACTAAGTATGTTCTTCGCTTCTGGGGCTCCATTGCTTTTAGGCTGTCTCAGCAGAAAGAGCTAGAAAATATAGAAAATGTACACACACTCATATCTATCTACACATGCACATGCAGGGCTATGTCCTTTTTCTTTCATGTGCTCTTGTATGTGTGTATGTGTGTGTGTATATATGATATAAATATATAGCTGTCTCTGAAGAGTCCATCATACTGGTATCTCCAATTCCATGGAACACCATTCTGTTCATTCTAATTTCCACCCTTTAAATTATTCAATATCCTTTCTCTTATAGTAAGAAACTTGACTCCCATTACTTTTGGTCATTTCCTTTATTTACAAACAGTACTTCTTTAGCTTCAGCCTCACAGGATCCATTAGCCATTGCTGTCTCTTAGGCCCTGAATGCCTCCTCCACCCAGGCCTTGCAGTCCCCGCAGGAATAGACATTTTTGCAATTAAGCATTAGAAGAATAGGAATAATAATGTAAATAGATTGAGGCCTTAGAACTGCATGTTGGTGGAATATGTGAGTGATAATCCAACACTGCACAAGGTTCAGTGTACATACAAAAAGTGGAGGAGGGGTTTAGGAAAGACTTTATGTATAAGCTAACCACTGTTCAGCCCTCAAAATTAAAGAGACAGAGAGGGGACAGGTAGAGTGCACAGCATGAGCAAAGATATGGAAGTATAAAACAGATTTTTCTATTCAGAAAATTTTAATCAGAAGACAAAGCATGCAGAGAGAGTTGCAATGAGAGATAAAGTAGGCAGTATACAAGTTTTATACATGATTTACAAAGATGTTTAAAAATTATTCATAGTTAATGGGGAGCTATTGTCTAGTTTTAACATGGGAGATATTTTAGTTCTAAATGTTAGTTTTTAAAATGCCACTCTGTCTGAAGCATTGAGATTAAAATTGAAATGGGGCTACAATGAAGGGGGGAAATAGTTGAAAGACTGCTGTGATATCTCAGGGAAGGGACCGAGAAGGCACTGAACCAAGACAATAGCCATGTGAATGGAAAGAAGAAGGTGGATATAGAAGTGTTAAGGAGATAGAATCAATATGTTTTAATGGTAATTAGAGGTGGAGAATGTGGAAAAAGTTGAAATGTACAGGGACAACTATGATCCTTGCATAGGGGATTGAGATTATGGTGGTAACATTCACTAATAGAGAATAGAGAGGGTGATTTAGGGAGAAGATTATGAATGCAGCTTGTGACTTCTTGAGTCTCTCTCTTAGCCAGCTCAGGCTTCTATAACAAATTACCATAGACTAGCTGGCTTAAAGAACAAACATTCATTTCTGACAGTTCTGGAGACTGAAAGTCTAAGATCAGGCTGCCAGCATCGTTGGGTTCTGGTGAAGGCCTTATTCCATGTTTCCAAATGCCCATCTTTACATTACATCCTTGAATAGTGGAAATAGATATCACCTCCCTTGTGTGTCTTTTCATGAGGGCACTAATCCCACTCATGAGGGCCTCACCCTACTCATGAGGGCCTCACCCTCATGACCTAATTACCTCCCAAAGACCATTCCACAATACCATTGCACTGGAGGCTGGGATTTTTCAACATATGAATTTGTGAAGGACACAGGCATTCATTCAGTCCATAACCATCTGAGTTGCCTGTTATATATCCAGTAAGATATATGAACTGAGAAGTAGGCCTGGTGCTCCTGAAATTGAATAAGACTGAAGATAAAACTCTGAAAGTCACTAGTGTATTGGTGGTAGTGGAATCTGCAATGATTGATTATACAGTCTAGAGAAGTTTGTTTTGTGAAAAGAGAAGAGGTGGCTGAGGATAGATCCTGGAAACAATAACATCCAAGGGATGCCTAGAAGACTTGAAAACTTGCAAAAGAGACTACGAAGAAATGATTGAAGAACGAGACGAAGAAGCAAGAATGTTCAGCAGTCAAGCTTATGGGAATGACTTCTTGCTTTAAGTCACTTTTGAATAGCTCCCCACAATACAGCTTACTCAATTAAAAATAACTACACAAACAAAAGGAAAGAAAAATGTACATTGAGTGACATAAGCCTAAAATTAAAACCATTTCCTAATAACATCAGAATCTTTTAGGAATCTCCCACTTCATTCCTTAACATGCTCATGCTTTGTCTCATACCACTGAGGCTCTGAAAGCCTAAGTGGAGAATATATATAATTCACAATCAGCTCAACTATCCACAACTACTTCACGACCACCTTCCTCCTGGCACATTTTGGGTGTGTGTTCATATATATATACATACATACGCATATATATACACATCTCATCCATCAAGCTGCTCCCCTCCACCACCCGTCTGTATGGTTCCTCATCCTCCATGTGTGTACCTTTGATGTTCCCTTCTCAAAGTTTAATGTGCACTGAAATCATCTGGGGATCTCGTTAAATACAGATTTCAATTATAGGTGGAGTCTGAGATCCTGCATTTCTAACAAGCTCCAGGTGATACATCACTGCTGATCCACACTTCGAGTAACAAGGATTTTTCTCACATCTCCACCTGTTTATAACACACTTTCTTACATATAGTCTCTCAATTTCTGCCCTTTTATTTCCCTATTGGTACCTCTTTCAACCTTACTATGCCCTCTCCTCCCTTTTTCTGATCCACTATGCATCTGTGGCTTTTTATTCTGGCATTCAATAATGTTATCTTCCTCACTTTATTCTTATCCTGTGCCTTAACAAAATTTCCACCGCTCCTTCAGTTGGGCTTGACTTTACATTAGGAAAGCAAGCTGATTAAATCAAGCCACATTAGTTGTTAGTTCCTGATAGCTATTTTATGTCTTTCTGGGTGTTTGTTCATTGAACCTCTTAGGAAAGTAGGTTGATGCAGGGACATTTTCCTTAAATCATACCAAGTGGCATCACTGTGCAAGACCAGGCTTGTGGGTTGAAGGGAAGATACAAGAAGAGCATGGTCTTCCAAAATCTCTTAACTTTCCTTGAAACAAGAGTTGTTCCTTTTCTCCTTCTCTAATCACTTTTTGGGGCTTGAGTCTTGAATATGTCAGGCATGGCCACGTGCGGTGGCTCACGCCTATAATCCCAGCACTTTGGGAGGCTGAGGCGGGTGGATCATGAGGTCAAGAGATTGATACCATCCTGGTCAACAAGGTGAAATCCCATCTTTACTGAAAATACAAAAATTAGCTGGGTATGGTGGTACACGCCTGTAGTCCCAGCTACTCAGGAGGCTGAGGTAGGAGAACTGCTTGAATCCAGGAGGCAAAGGTTTCGGTGAGCTGAGATCATGCCATTGCACTCCAGCCTGGGTAACAAGAGCGAAACTCCATCTCAAAAAGAAAAAAAAAAAAGAAAAAAAAAAAGAAAAAAAAAAAAGAAAGAAAGAAAAGAAAAGAAAATGCCAGGCATTCATAAGGCAATGAGGATTATGGAGATTATAGTTTACAGACCCCTCTGAAAATTCTATAACTGTGTTTGCAATGTAAAAATTGAATAAGGATTCAGTTCTGGTTCTGGTATTACCTATGGATTTTTAAAAAAGTTATTCAATCTTTCAAAACCTTGTGTTTTTTTTTAATCACAAAACAGGCATAATAAAATATATTTCAAATGCAATTATGAAAATTAAATACCAAATTTCTATATAATGTGAGAATCCAGAATCAATTCACCTCCCTTTTACAAGTAGTATTGCATTAGATCTTTACAACCTTCTATGTCTGCACTATTTTTTACTACAACTGTACAAATAAGAGAACAGAGAAACAGAAAATGTAATTTATCCAAGGTCACACTGCTATTAAATTGCACAGCTGATTTGAACTTTGGCAGTCTGACTCCAGATCCTGCAATTATTTTATTTTGGGCAAAGTATAATACAGTATTCTTTTTGGACCTAACACAAATTACCAGCAGTTTTCAGCGTGGTGAGCATGAGCTTTTTAATGGGGCAGGCTACATCTGATTTATCTTTGTATTTCTCCTCTACCCCATCCCAGGCCTTGTGCTTTGGCAGTTGCTCAGTATATTTCAGTTAAACAAATAAAAAATAAAAAGTAAGTGGCAAATAGTTTTGAATGGAGAAATGTGAACCTTAGTCACCAAAAAAAATCATTAAAGGCACAAAACTTTACTTAATAAATGGCCAAGATTTCCAAGCAAATTTTTCTTTTACTTTTCTATTAAAAGGTCAGAATTCATCAATCATAAAATCCCTGGTAAGACTGGAGTTCAGACTAAGGATGTCTATAATTCATTCTAATTATTTCTTAAAATTAGCCTATTATAATAAAATATTTTCTCTTGGGCTTCTTCTGTGTTATTACTCTAAAAAAGTACGAGAAGATATTCTGTGTGATACTACTATGGTGGATCCATGTCATTGCACATTTGCACAAACCTATAGAATGTGCAATACCAATGGTGAATCCTAGTGAAAACTATGGACTTTGAAAGATAATGAGGATAGATCCATCAATTGTAACAACTGTGCGACTGTGGTGCAAGATGTTGACCGTGGGGGACGCTGTGCGTATGTGGGGACAGAAGTATATGGGAACCCTCTGTACATCCTGTACAATTTTGCTGTGAACTTAAAACTGCTCTTCAGAAAAAAAAAAAAAAAAAAAAAAGAAGATATGAAGAAGCTGACACTTTGTTTTTATGTAACTCTAAAAATATCACGACATTTTTAGAGTTAATAGGGTAACATAATGAATCTGATGATTTCCTGTCATCAAATCCTGATTTGGGTCTGGAGAGACTGATGCGCCTTCTCAAGAACAATGCACAGCCCCAAAACAGCAGTGTTTCTTAAGAGAATTAAATTTGTCATCATTTTGCCAGCCACCTGAGAACTCGGTGGTGTGGTGACATTTATCTTACTCTGAAGACAGTATGGAGAAAAAAGTCAAAAGTGACCAATCCATGAACACAATAATACTTCACAACGTGAGTTATATTCTAGAATAAATAATTAATGTCCAATAAGCCCAGCTGGACAATAAGGAGACTAGCTTTTGACCTTCTAAAAGTCAGTGTAGGAACTCAGAAATAGTTATTAGACTTGGAAAGGAGATTACTATGATGTGTGATATAGATAAACTTCTGTTTCCAGAATTATCTCTGTTTCCCAAGAGACTGCTTTTTTCAACATGTATAACTTAGTCATGCTACAGGCATTCCTTAAATATCTAATGACTCACAGTTGACCATTCATACTTAAGAATAAGGGAACAGTATTAACTAAAAGTTCTGTTGTAAATGGGTGGAATTTAGCAACTGGCAAGCTTCACATCTATTCATATATACCAAATTTTTGGCCCATGAGCCTAATCAGGACTCACGTAGTAATTTGAACTTTGTAAATTAGATTGAAAATATCTAAAACTGTGAAATCGAACATAAAATTTATATGTCTGATTTCTTTTTTAAAATAACTGTAAATTTTCTAGCAACACTAGGCCCACACTGACAAATGCAAGCAGACGAGTTGGTAGCTATTCTGCTTGAAGCCCATTTTACACATGTATATGTGTGACTTATTTGCTCCTTATTGACATCAGAATTTAAAATATCTACTTGAGAGTAAGTAGGAAGGAGACTACATTTTATGCTGGAGAATCCTTACACACCAGGATGAAGACAACTGTATTCTGAAGTGCCCCACATCAGGCTAGCTGCCCTTGCTCTCTCTGGACAGATCATTTGCTAGTCTGTTTTCTTTTTTTCAATATAAAAAATAAACACCAGGTGCAAGTAATTAAATTGATCATACTCCACAGGTCACTATCAGTTTGTGCAAGGCACTTCTTTTGTTATAGTTTAGTCTATTTTTTTTCCTTAATTTCCCATCCATTCCTTAATTTCCCTCCTATTCCATTTCCCTTCATGGGCACGCAGTTAAATACATTCCATAAGGTGTTAAACATGTATGTATTCATGAAAAATGGGAACATCTCACATATACTTTAGTGCTGTTTTGAAATATGCATTTTAAATTTACTTAAAGGATATTTTATTGTAGATTTCACTCTCTTATTTTTCAATCAACATTGTTTTAGTTATCATCCCATATTGCTCTGTGTATAACACATTCACTGATTCTGAAGACTAGGAGGATGAACAGATTTGGTGACACATTGTTTGCTGGCAGCACTAAGAATCTACTTGATATATATAACCATAAATTTAAAGGGATACCAGCTAGCAGTATTTTGACATTTTCTCTTAACCACATTTAGCTCCCTTGGAACAGTTGTGAAGTGTAGAGAGTTAGATCTAACAGGGTTGGGGTTTTGCCAGGTGAAAATATCAGAGCAAGAGAGAGACAAGGGAGTTAATGAAGTGATTAAATTGAACCATAAAATTTAACCTGGGTAGGAAGGAAACAAAGACAGGAAGAAAGGAAGGTTTTATGAAAAATGGTAGGTTTGAATGCATTTCTGGTTGCAATTAAGATAGTGCCTAAAAGGATGAAGCATTAGATGGTAGCTTGTGGTCTGAGAGCAAAAAGTAGGAATGGAGGAAATGGAGGGATTGTATTAAAATGGAATGACTAGTTTCAAGGGTAGGACAATGGCATTACAATTTAATTAACACCACCCAAAATGCAGTGACATGTATTCTTTTACATCTCTCTTCATTAGACCCATGGGAGAATATCTTCAGTTAAGTTCCAAGATCAGGATTGTTGTATTATAGAGTATGCACCTTTTTTTTGAGGCAGCAGGGGGATTGGGGGGATCTTATTCTGACACTTAGGGTGGAATGCAGTGGTGTGATCACAGCTTACTGCAGCCTTGACCACTGAGGCTCAAGCAATCCTGCCACCTCAGCCTCCCTAGTAGCTGAGACAACAGGTGCACAACACCATGCCTGACTATTCCTTTTTTGGGGGCTGGAGAGGTAGAGACAGGGTTTTGCCATGTTGCCCAGGCTGGTCTCAAACTCCTGGGCTCAGGCAATCCGCCTGCCTCCAGAAGTGTTGGAATTACAGGCATGAGCCACCACGTCTGGCCTATACAACCTTTTAATTTCCCCAAACACTGCCAGATTTCTCTCCAGAATGACCGTATTAGTTTATATTCCCACCAGCAGAGCATAAGGGTTCTTGTTTACCACATTCAACCCACCAATTTTTGTTAGTATGAGTTAGTATCTCATGGTTTTCATTTGTATTTCTCTATTTACAAGTCATATTGTCATATACTTGTTATCCATTCAGTGTTCCTTTTCTGTAAATAGCTCTCCTTTGCCCATGTTTCTCTATTTACTTTGATTTATTTAGAATAATACATATATTACAGATATTAATCCCTTGTCAACTAACTTCATAATTTAACTATTTACATATTGGTCTTCAACTTATATGGTCTTAAATTTATCCTTGTTTATGATATAACATTGTGATCTAATTCTATTTTTCTCAATAGAATAAGCCAGTTTCCCCAACAAAACCTGAACAATTATTTCTCTTACTGTTACATGTATTATATATGAAGTTATATGCACACAAATCTATACCTATTTCTGGGCTTCCCTACTTTGTTCCATTGTTCTTTTGCCATTCTCACCTTACTTGGTTATGTAATCAGTCTTAAAGTCTGGTAGAGTGAGTCTTTCCTTTTTTTCTTTTCCTATTATCTCATATATATTTTGTTTTCTAATAGAAGAAAATATAGGTTAATATCATTGTAACTTTGAAATGGAAAAATACTTTTTAAATCAGACAATAAAGTACTGATGGCTTTCATCAAAATTAAGAATTACTTTTTAGTGAAGGTTATCACAGAAAAAGAACACAGATGAATGAATTATCAACTGGAAGAAGACATCTGCAAAGTCTAAAACTGAGAAGACATTCATATATACTCTATATGTTGAGAAATATGTATGTTTTTCTCAAAAAACTTGCCAGATTTTTGTTCACATTTTATTTTATTTACATGTTTACTTGAAAGAAATTTGAACCTCTACAGTCTTAAGTCAGACTGCTTTTTAAACACAGTATATGAAGTTTTCTCTAGATCCTCATATAGCTTTTAGTATTTTTCTACTTAAAGGTCTTAGAAAATCTTTGTTAAGTTAGTTTCCATATAATTTATACTTTTCCCCATCACTGTAATGTTATCTCATTTTCTCTTTCCTAGAAATAATAATTGCCCATTTAGAGGAATGACATTTATTTTTATAAGTTAATATACAGCAATCTTGCCTAATTCTCTCATTAGTTCAAATACTATAGTTTTCTATTGGTTATCTTAGGTATTTTAATAGAAATCATATTTTCTGCAAGTAATGCACAGACTTCCAGCAGAATAGTAACATTATACCAGGCAAACCTAACCCTAATAGCTAAACTAGAAAAGAAAAAGAAAAAACAAACACAAACTATAGACTAATCTCAGTTATGCCCACAGATGAAAAAATACATAAATTAATATTAGAAAACTGAATCTAGTGCTACATTAAAAAATAAAACATCATGACTCCACAGGGTTTATCTGAAGACACTTCTACATTGTTGGTTTAAAGGAAAAACATATAACCTGACTGAGAGATGTCCCACAAGCAGCTGTTAATGTTCAACAACCATTCCTGGTAAAACAAACAAAAGCCCCAGTACTTTTAGTAAACTAGGAATAAAGTAAAATTCTCTTAACAAACCCCACAGCAAATAACATGCCTCATGTTAAACATCAAAAGCAATCCCATTAAACAACTGCAGTAAAGTTAATAAGGATTCTCATGATCACTGCCTACTAATAAAAATGGGTTTATTTTTATTGTTATTTGAGACAGAGTCTCACTCTGTCACCCAAGCTGGAACGCAGTGGCAGGATCTAGGCTCACTGCAACCCCCACCTACCAGGGTAAAACAATTCTCATGCCTCGGCCTTCCAAGTAGCTGGGATTACAGGCGAGTACCACCATATCCTGCTTATTTTTGTATTTTTAGTAGAGACAGGGTTTCACCATGTTGGCCAGGCTGGTCTCTAACTTGTGGCCTCAAGTGAGCCACTCACCTTGGCCTCCCAAAGTGCTAAAATTACATGCATAAGCCACCGCTCTCAGCCTACAAACTATATGATTGTCTCCCTAGAATATACAATAGAATCAACCAAAAATAATTAGAAATTGTGTTCTTTTACACTGTTGGTGGGAATGTAAATTAGTTCAACCATTGTGGAAGACAGTGTGGCAATTCCTTAAGGACCTAAAAATAAAAATTCCATTTGACCCAGCAATCCCATTACTGGGTATATATCCAAAGGATTATAAATTGTTCTACTATAAGGACACATGCACACAAATGTTCATTGTGGCACTGTTTACAATAGCAAAGACCTGGAGCCAACCCAAATGCCCATCGATGATAGACTGGACAGGGAAAATGTGGCACATATACACCATGGAATATTATGCAGCCATCAAAAATGACGAGTTCGTGTCCTTTGTAGGGACGTGGATGAACCTGGAAACCATCATTCTTAGCAAACTGACACAAGAGCAGAAAATCAAACACTGCATGTTCTCACTCATAGGTGGGTGTTGAAAAATAAGAACACATGGACACAGGGAGGGGAGCACTACACACAGGGGTCTGTTGGTGGGAAATGGGGGAGGGACAGTGGGGAGTGGGAAGTTGGGGAGAGATAGCATGGGGAGAAATGCCAGATATAGGTGAAGGGGAGGAAGGCAGCAAATCACACTGCCATGTGTGTACCTATGCAACAATCTTGCATGTTCTTCACAGGTACCCCAAAACTTAAAATGCAATAAAAAATAAACTAAAATAAAATAAAATAAAAATAAAAAAAGAAATTGTGTTAAGTAGGTATTATATGAGAAACATATAAAAAGCTCAATAGCCTCCTTTATCAACCAGTAACAGGGAAAAGCATTAACTGCAGAAGGTAAATTATTAAATATCTTAGAATACACCTTGCAAAAAATATGCAAAATCTGTATAAAGAAAGTGACTCAATTTCACCTAAGAATGTAAAAGAAACTGGATTAAATGGAGAAACAAACTGTATTCTTAGATGTGAAAATTTAATATTAGAAATATGAGTTCACACAACATTTATCTATAATTTGGTATATTCCCAATCAGAAACTAACATAATTTTAAAGAAACTTTACAAGTTGATTTCCTATTTTATAATACAGGGAAAGCTTGACAAGACTTCACAGATATAAAAAAAAAATTGGAGACAAATTTGGCTGTGAAGAGGGAGTGTTATGGGTGATAGCTAGAAAGGATGTGGAGGCTCATGAGAATTTTTAAGAGAGCTGAGCATGTTTAAATGCCAAAGGTGAAAAGTCAGTCTAAGGGGAGAAGTTGAAATTGAAAAAAAAATAAAAATTCTAACTACCCGAGGGGCATAGTAAATCCCAGAATAAAGTTATAACAAAATGAACATTTAGTGAAAGACAGTTTCAGGGTATACAAAATTTTTGCTCAGGGTGGCATCACAAACATAATAGTTTAACAACTACATTCAATCCTTTCCAAACTGCCATTGAAAGGACCAAAGTGTTATAATGAAAGGGTCAGGGAATCAATCAGTAAGTGGACAATGTTTGTATTTTACAGGTTAGTTATATTGAGTCTATATCAAAAAATATAATGAATGCAAGGTAGTAAAAAGGAACACCAAACTGTAATAGCACTCAAGAAGCAGGAAAACCCATCTGCGAATAAGTGGAAATCAATGCCAAGGTAACTTCTAATTAATCAAAGCTGGCTTATCTTCACTTTGCCTTTATCTGATGCTACAGGGAGTATAGACTAGGGCATTTGCAGGAAAAGAGGCCCATTAAAATGCTACTGGAGAGAATAACCTTGCTCCCAGGAAGGAGAAAACAACAGCTAATTTCACGGCCTGCAACATCCTGGCTGATCAGAGGTCCTGAGTCTGTCCATGTGACAACTTCACGGCTAGTATAATCAGCATTTGAGAAAGCAAGCACACTAAACATATCTACAACCAAGGACTCTCTCAGAGTCTGCTTTACTCCCCTGCCACCTCCACCAGAACAGGTGCAGGTATCCACAGTTGAGAGACCTGAAGATGGATCACATCACAGGACTCTTTACAGACACTCTCCAGTAGTGGCCTGGAGCCTAGTAGCCCTGCTGGGTGGCAAGACCCAGAAAAGCAATAACAGTCACTGCAGTCTGGCTCTTAGGAAGCCCCATCCCTAGGGAAAAGGGAGAGCACCAAATCAGGGGATCACCCCATGGGACAAACGAATTTGAAGAGCAGTCCTTGAAATCCAGACCCTTTCACTGAAATAGTCTGCCCACATGAGAAGGAACCAGGAAAGTAATTCTGGTAATATGACAAAACAGAGTTCTGTAACACCCCAAAAGATCACAGTACCTCCCCAGCAATGGATCCAAATAAAGAAGAAATCTCTGAATTGTCAGATAAAGAATTCAGAAAATTATTAAGCTACTCAAGGAGATGCCAAAGAAAGGTAAAAATTAACATGAAGAAATTTTATAAACACAAAGTGTGAATGAAAATTCTTCAGAGAAATAGATAGCATAAAGAAAGAACAATCACAACTTCTAGTAATAAAATACACACCTGGAGAAATATAAAATACACTGGTAAGTTTCCACAATAGACTAGAACAAGTAGAAGAAAGAAATTCAGAGCTGGAAGAAAAGGCTTTCAAGTTAACCCAATCAGACAAAGACAAAGAAAAAAATTTAAATAAACCTTCCAAGAAATTTGAGATTATGTTTAATGGCCAAATCTAAGAATAATTGGTGCTCCTGAGGAAGAAGAGAAATCTAAAAGCTTAGAAAACTTATTTAAGGGAATAACTGAGATAAACTTTCTTGGCCTTGCCAGAGATCTAGACATCCAAATACAAGAAGCTCAAAGAATATCTGAGAAAATTTTCACAAGAAGATAATCACCTAGGCACAAAGTCATCAGGTTACCTAAAGTCAAGACAAAGGAAAGAATCTTAAGAGCTATGAGATAAAAGCATTGGGTAACCTACGAAAGAAAACCTATCAGAGTAACGGCATAATTCTCAGCAGAAACCTTAAGCCAGAGGGATTGGAGTCCTATCTTTAGCCTCCTGAAATAAAACTATCAGCCAAGAACTGTGTATCCATAAAGCTAACAGAATTAGTCCAACAGGAAAATATCACAAACCTAAATATATATACACCTAACACTGGAACTCCCAAATGTGTAAAACAATTCCTATTAGACCTAAAAAATGAGATAGCAACATAATAATAGTGGAGGACTTTGACACTCCACTGATAGCACTAGACAGGTCATCAAGACAAAAAGTCAACAAAGAAACAGTGGACTTAAACTATAACCTAAAACAAACAAAAAAAAAACTTAACAGATATTTACAGAGCATTCTACCCAACAACTGTAGAATACACATTCTATTCATCAGCACATGGAACATTCCCCAATAAACCATATGATAGGCCACAAAACAAGTCACAATAAATTTAAGAAAATCAAAATTATATCAAGTATCCTCTCAGACCACACTGAAATAAAACGGGAAAGTAACTCCAAAAGAAACCATCAAAACAAGACAAATACATAAAAATGAAATAATCTACCCTTGAATAATCGTTGGGCCAACATTGAAATCAAGAAGGAAATTTTAAAAACTTTTGAACTGACCAACAACTTATCAAAAGCTCTGGGATGTGGTAAAAGCAGTACTAAAAGGAAAGTTCATAACACTAAGTAGCTACATCAGAAAGTCTGAAGAGCACAGATAAACAATCTAAGGTCACATTCAAGGAACTAGAGAAACAAGAACAAACCAAACGCAAACCCAACAGAAGAAAAGAAATAACAAAGATCAGAACAGAACTAAATAAAACTGAAACAATGGCAAAAAATACAAAATATAAATGAAACAAAAAGTTGGTTCTTTGAAAAGATAAAATTGATAGACTATTAGTGAGATTAACCAAAAAAAGAAGAGAGAAGATACAAATAAGCTCAATTAAAAACAAAACAGAAGATATTACAATCAATACTACAGAAATACAAAAGAGTATTCCAGGCTACTATTTATCCATCTCCTATAGATTTTCTAGATTTTGTACCTTTATACACATGAACTAGATAATCTAGAGATGGATAAATTCCTGGAAATATACATCCCTGCTAGATTTAATAAGGAAGAAATAGAAACTCTGAAAAGACCAATAACAAGCAGTGAGATTGAAACAGTAATAAAAAAAATTGCCAACAAAAAAAGTCCAGGACCAGATAGATTCACAGCCGAATTCTACCAGATATTCAAAGAATAATTGGTGCCAATCTTACTGAAACTACTTCAAAAGATACAGAAAGGGGAATCCTCACTAAATCATTTTATGAAGCCAGTACCACCCTAATACCAAAACCTGGAAAGGACATAACAAAAAAAAAAAGAAAACTACAGACCAATATCCCTGATGAACATATATGCAAAAATTCTCAACAAAATACTAGCTAATCAAATCAAACAGCATATCAAAAATATAATCCACCATGATCAAGTGGGTTTCATACCAGGGATGTTAATCTCTGCAAGTCAATAAATGTCATACACGACATAAACAGAATTAAAAACAGAAATGACATAATCATTTCATAGACCCAGAAAAAGCATTTGACTAAAACCCTCAGTAAAATCAACATAGAAGAAACATGCCTTAATGCAATCAAAGCCATCTACGACAAGCCCACAGCCAACATTATACTGAACAGGGAAAAGCTGAAAGCATTCTTTCTGAGAACTGGAACAAGACAAGGATGCCCACTTTCACCACTTCTATTCAATATAGTATTGGAAGTCCTAGCTAGAACAATCAGACCAGAAATAACGGGCATCCAAACTGGTAAAAAGGGAGTCAAACTGTCACCATCTGCTGATGATGTAATCATGTAGCTAGAAAACCCTAAAGACTCATCCAAAAAGCTCCTAGATCTGATAAATGAATTCAGTTAAGTTTCAAAATACAAAATCTACGTATACAAATTGGTAGTACTGCTAGCCACCAACGATCAAGCTGAGAATCAAATCAGAAACTCAATTCCTTTTACAACAACTGTAAAAATAAAATAAAATAAAATAAAATACTTAGGAATAAACTTAACAAAGGAAATGAAAGAACTCTATAAGAAAAACTAAAAAACACTGCTGTAAGAAATCACGATGACACCAACAAACGGAAACACATCCCATGCTCATGGATTGGTAGAATCAATATTGTGAAAATGATCATACTGCCAAAAGCCATCTACAGATTCAATGCAATTCCCATCCAAATACCATCATCATTCTTCACATAACTAGAAAAAACAATCCTAAAATTCATATGGAACCTAAAAAGAGTGCACTTAGTCAATCAAGACTAAGCAAAAAGAACAAATCTGGAGGCATCGTATTACCTGACTTGAAACTACAAGGCCATAGTTAATCAAACAGCATAGTATTAGTATAAAAACAGGCATGTACACCAATGGAACAGAATAGAGAACCCGAAAACAAAGTCAAATACTTATAGCCAACTAACCTTCAATGAAGCAAACACAAACATTAAGTGGGGAAAGGACACCAAATTCAACAAATGGTGTTGGGATAATTGGCAAGCCACATGTGGAGGAATGAAACTGGATTCTCATCTCTCACCTTATAAAAAAATCAACTCAAGATGGATCAAAGGCTTAAATCTAAGACTCGAAACCATAAAAATTATAGAAGATAACAAGCAAAAAACTCTCCAGATGTTGGTTTATGCAAAGAGTAATGACCAAGAACCCAAAAGTAAATGTAATAAAAACAGAAATAAATAGATGGGACCCTAATTAAACTAAAAAGATTCTGCACACCAAAATAAATAACCAGTAAACAGACAATCCACAGAGTGGGTGAAAATCTTCACAAACTATGTATTTGACAAAGGATTAATATCCAGAATCTACAAAGAGCTCAAAACAAATCAGCAAGAAAAAAAATCTCATCAAAAAGTGGTCAAAGAATATGAATAGACAATTCTCAAAAGAAGATACACAAATGGCCAAAAAACATGTGAAAAAATGCTCAGCATCACTAATTAGCAGAGAAATGCAAATTAAAATCACAGTGAGATACCACCTTAGCCTGCAAAAATGGCCACAATTTTTAAAAAAGTAGGTGTTGGCATGGATGTGGTGAAAAGGGAACCCTTTTACATTGCTGGTGTGAATGAAAACTAGTACAACCAACCACTATAGAAAACAATATGGAGATTCCTTAAAGAACTAAAAGTAGAATTATCATTCAATCCAGCAATCCCATTACTGGGTAACTACCCAGAGGAAAAGAAGTCATTATATGAAAAAGACACTTGCACATGCATATTTATAGCAGCACAATTTGCAATTGCAAAAATATGGAACCAGCCTAAATGTCCATCAACCAACGAGTAAATAAAGAAAATGTGGTATGTCTATGTGTGTCTCTGTGTGCGTATATATATATGTATAGATATATGTATATATATATATATACACACACACACATATATATACATATATATACATATACATATATATGTGTGTGTGTGTGTGTATACATATATATATATAAATTGCATTTGCAGCAACCTGGATGGAGTTGGGGACCATTATTTTAAGTGAAGTATCAGGTTGGTGCAAAAGCAGTTTCGGTTTTGCCATTGAAATTGAGGCCAAAAAAAAAAAAATGCCTTTGGACCTTTGGACCAACCTAAATAACTCAAAAATGGAAAAAAAAAATCCTATGTTCTTACTTATAAGTGGGACTAAGCTATGAGGACACAAAAACCTAAGAATTATATAATGAACTTTGGGGCCTCTTGGGGAAGGGAGGATGGGGGTGAGTGATAAAAGACTACATATTGGGGGTACAGTGTACACTGCTCTTGTGACAGATACACCAAAATCTCAGAAATCACCAGAAAGAACTTAACTATGTAACCAGAAACCACCCATTCCCCAAAAACTATTGAAATAATTTTTTAAGTCAAAAAATAACAGATGTTGGTGAGGTTGCAGAGAAAGGGGGATGCTTATACACTAATCAACCAATCAGTTAACTTAAGGGAAATCACATTGTCTAAAAAGTGTAGGTTTCAGAATATTTGGACTAGCTTAATCTGCTTTGGAGACATTTCATAAAAACTTGAAAAATTGAACAAAATACATAACAAAAATAAATGTTAAATGCATCAAAGACATGCCAAAATAGTAAGAAATTATCAGGTTAATATGTAAGTGAAGGAACTTTTGCTAGGAGAGCATTTTGCCAAGTCCCCTGACCTTTAACAGTAGTTTCCAAGGCTTGTAGTGGCTTGGGAGACAGAAGACCAAATCCAAGGTACCAATTGGTGAGGATTGTAAAAGGAGAACTTCCTTCCATAGAGCTGGGAATCCAAAGAACTATGCTCTCCATATGAGAGCAAGACAGACATAATCTACCTCACCTGCTCACACAGCCTGGAGACCGCTTTGGCACTGGGCTGAACATCCACTAAATGGATTGGTAAGTGAACATGTGATGATACCAAGGGTTGGAAAGGAGTTGAAACAATGGCTATTCACAAGCAGCTAGGTGAATGATATACTGAAATTATCACAATTGGAAAGCAGTTTGGCATTACTGAGCAATCACTCTAGGTATAGAAATACAAGGATGTCTTTGGGAGGTCGAGGCGGGTGGATCACGAGGTCAAGAGATCGAGACCATCCTGGTCAACATGGTGAAACCCCGTCTCTACTAAAAATACAAAAAAATTAGCCAGGCATGGTGGCACGCGCCTGTGGTCCCAGCTACTCAGGAGGCTGAGGCAGAAGAATCGCTTAAACCCAGGGGGCAGAGGCTGCAGTGAGCCAAGATTGTGCCACTGCACTCCAGCCTGGTGACAGAGCAAGACTCCGTCTCAAAAAAAAAAAAAAAAAAAAAAAAAAAAAAAAGAAATACAAGGATGTTGAGAGTGACACTGTTTACAACTGTCTCAAACTAGAAATGACATTGACATGTACAACCATAAAATGGAAGAATAAATTGTGTTATAGTCATGCAATGGAACACCAGACAGCAATAAAATTTAACAAATTATAACCTCATTCAAAAAAACAAATACATATCCCAAATATAATACTGATGGAAAGAAAAGGCACGAAAGCTTACATAATTCCTTTCATATAAATTTATAAAATCCAGCAAAACGATGTCATATTATTTAAGAATATAAGTAGTTATTAAAATATAAAGAAAAGCAAGAACATGATTTTGCAAAAGTGAGGAAAGTGATTACTTCCAGGAGGGAGAGGAGTTATATTTGGGGAGAGGAAAAAAAAGACTTCTTGTGTGCTAGCTTTATCTAGTTAGTGATTATACATGTGTTCACTTTACAGCTTTACTGTAAAGTGTACAAATAATTTTATGCTCTTTTTTTGCAGGTATGATACATCTTTCGATAAACATTATGTAGAAAACTAAGACAAAATAAATACTACTACTGGGGTGAAGATGGCAGTGGAGAAACAGGAAGAAAAGGAGGAAAGATGAGGACACATAGCTCTAACTGGAATTGTCACAATAACCATGGAATCCTAGATTTTGAGCACCACGACAGTGCTCTCTGCCTTGGCTGCTCTTAGCTCTACAGTTTTAATTTTCCTTATAGGCTTCTAGATTTCTAAAATGGCAATGCAAACCTTGAGGAAATCTATAATGTCTCCTTCTGTCAGTGTTTCAAGTATTTGAAAGGAACCAACACAGTCTCTGAAAAAGCCACCTTGCTTTCCTACTGATAAAACAGAGACATCCCTCAGTAGATATAATAAAAAATAAAAAAGATAATTAATTGGACTATAACAATGCTCAGCACTGAAAAAGAGGTATCAAGCTGACAAATCCCAGCAATGTTTTACCCTCTGGCCACCCCAAGTAAACTGACTTGTTGCCCTGAAAGAAAAAAATCATTGAAAAATCTATAATTCACACATTCAAATGATTTGGGGGGACATAATGATTTATGAAACTAAAATAGAAAATTACGAAAAAAGCACAATATAAGACCAGGAAATTTTCTTTCAAGATTTAAAAAGCATGATAGCTGAATTCTTCTAATGGAGTCAGCAAACAGAAGATTTGCCAGGAAAAAATATTAGATAATGAACTAGATATAGATACATTTTAATGAAAAACTAAACCTCAAAAGAAATGAACTGAATATCGCCCCATATAGACTTAACTAAGGAGAGAAAATGTTAGCAACATGGAGGACAAATCAAGAACACGGAATACACATACAAAGAACATCCCCAAAAGAGAAACCAACAGAAGAAAAGCAAAACCAATGAAATAAAAGACACATATGCCTGAAACTAAAAGACTGCTTGAAATTTGGGGTGAAATGTCTCAGTTTACTCAAAAGCAAATATACTTTTTAAGAGGGAATATCTTCATAAAAGTTGTGAATGTTAAGGATTAAAAAAATAAATTCTGAGTAGAAAGAAAATGTGAAAGGAAAAATAGTGTCTTGCTGGCCTCAGATTTCTGCTCCATAAAAAACAACAACAACAAACGCCAGTTTAGCATTGGCTAAAGAATCTTGAAAATAACAGACATACCATACCAATGTTTTCTATTTGATCAAGCACACATTCATTAGAAAATATGCTGAAAGTTATTACCAACCATATAAGAACTCAGAAAATCTACCCACCACATTTCCTTTCTTTCTCTCTCTTTTTTTTAAATTGCACTCTAGGTTCTGGGGTACATGTGCAGATCATGCAGGATTGTGGCATAGGTACATACATGGCAAGGTGGTTTGCTGCCTCCATCCCCCCATTACCTATATCTGGTATTTCTCCCCATGTTATCCTTCCCCACCCCCTGCTGTCCCTCCCCAAGCCCCCCCAACTGACCACAGTGTGTGATGCCCACCTCCCTGTGTCAACATGTTATCATTGTTCAACACCCGCCTATGAGTGAGAACATGTGGTGTTTGGTTTCCTGTTCTTGTGTCAGTCTGCTGAGAATGATGGTTTCCAGATTCATCCATGTCCCTACAAAGGACACGAACTAATCATTTTTTATGGCTGTATAGTAGTATTTCATGGTGTATATTTGCCACATTTTCTTTATCCAGTCTATCATTCATGGGCATTTGGGTTGGTTCCAAGTCTTCACTATTTTAAACAGTGCCACAATGAACATACCTGTGCATGTGTCCTTATAATAGAACAATTTATAATTCTTTGGGTATATACCAAGTAATGGGATTGCTGGGCCAAATGTATTTCTACATCTAGGTCCTTGAGGAATCGCCACACTGTCTTCCACAATGATTGCACTAATTTACACTCCTGCCAACAGTGTAAAAGCATTCCTATTTCTCCATGTCCTCTCCAGCATCTGTTGTCTCCGGATTTTTTAATGATCACCATTCTAACTGGCGTGAGATGGTATCTCAATGTGGTTTTGATTTGCATTTCTCTAATGACCAGTGATGATGAGTATTTTTTCATATGTTTCTTGGCCTCATAGATGTCTTCTTTCGTAAAGTGTCTGTTCATATCCTTTGCCCACTTTTGAATGGGTTTGTTTGTTTTTTTCTTGTAAATCTATTTTAGTTCTTTATAGACTCTACATATTAGCCCTTTGTCTGATGGGTAGATTACAAAAATTTTTTCCTATTCTGTTGGTTGCCGGTTCACTCCAATGATTGTTTCTTTTGCTATACAGAAGTTCTGGAGTTTAATTAGATGCCATTTGTCTATTTTGGCTTTTGTTGCTAGTGCTTTTGGTGTTTTAGTCATGAAATCCTTGCCTATGCCTATGTCCTGAATGGTTTTGCCTAGGTTTTCTTCTAGGATTTTTATGGTGTTAGGTCTTGTGTTTAGATCTTTAATCCTTTCTTAAAAGTTATTATAGGTTCTATTTCAGCTGACCATGAAATCAATTGTTAACATTTTCACTTAATAAAAACAGGAAGATAGTATTTAAAAATTGGCAGTAAGTATTGAAAACAAACAAAACTTAATCTAACTAATTTAAAAATATCCAAATGGAATTGAATGTAATTTGTCACTATTTTTGGCAGGGCAGCAACATAAATTGTAAAAATTTAAAATTCCAATGATTTCATTCAAAACTGTAAAGGGTGATAGGAAGAAACTAGGAAACAGACACTTTATAGGTTTCTTTTTAAAAAACGAGGTGGGGGGCCAAAAATACTTTCATTCTTGACATTGAGAGCATAGGTCCTTCCTCATTTTTTTAAAAAAAGTTAAATGTAAATAATCATGTTGTCAGTAAATAATTACATTTGAATATTATTTCTTCCTTTACTTCCCTTTCTAACTTGCTTCTTTTCATTTTCTGACATTCTAGATCAACAGTAAATGTCTCATTTCTTACTTCAATCATATTCCTTCTGATTCACTATTAAAAATTCTGCAGCTGTTATCTTGAGATTGATACATTTTGCCATGTTCTATGTTTGGTTTGCCAAGAGTTTGTATCAAAAGTAGATATTGAATTTTTATTAATGTTTCATGGGAGTCTATGGAGATGCTCATGTGATTTTTTTTCTACTAATATAAATTATTAATACATTGTACAAAGCTATATTCCTATTTGTTCATATTCTTTAACATGTTGTGTGATTCAACTCTTACTATTATTTAGAATATATTCTCACCTATATTCATGGGTAAAAAGTGTTTATAATCTTTACATCTGCCAGGTTTTGATAGCAAGTTTATACTGGCTTGTAAAATGAACTTAAATATTGTCTATCTTTTAAAATATGCTTCAGTGATTTATATAGCAGGGAAATTATTTTAGTTTACTTATTTGCAATCTAACCAAAATAATCATTTTTCAGAGAATTGTTTCACAGATTTAAAATTTCTTACTATGGTAACTACCCTATTTATATATTCCACTCATTCTTCAGTCAATTTCTATGAATTATATTTTTCTATTAAAATATCTATTTTTATGGAAAGCAGGGAGGGGGAACCCAGGTAGAGCTTGGCTGATACCCTTAGTTGAGGATAGAGAGACAACAGTTCAGAAGGGAGGAAAGGTGCTACCATTTGCAGGCCAGAGTAACAGAGAAAAGAGTATGCACTAATAAAAAACTCCAGATATCTCCAGAGGGTCCGCCTAGAATATTTAGCCAAGTATTGATCCATGCATATGTGTGAGGAAGCTCTCTGAGGCTGAGGAAAGAGTAGTCCAAAATGATTAGGAGAAGCAGTACCTGTCCCTCACATAGGGCCAAGAATAGTGCTTGTTGCCATAGTATTGGATTAGCCCTAGATTAAGTACTGCTCCACTGCTATTTTTAATTTTACTGTTATTATTATGTTATTGTTATTGTTCTGGTTAGCCAGCACTTATATCCTTAAGGAGCTGAGGACTGGTTAATTCCATCTCTCCTGGATATTCAGAAACATTTATAAAATCAAGTGAGTGTTTCAGCAAAGCACACTCCTCCTGCAAGTTTCCTAAATCTAGCTTTGTTGCTAATCCTTCCTAAAATAAATGAAGCACAGAAGAGTTAATCCAAATATATTAGTTACATGTGGAGTGTTTACTCCTTTGGAAATAATAAAAGTAAATAAGCAGTATTATTACTGAGGTCATAAAATCCATTTAGTAAAAACTAATATTACTTTGCAATTTTGGTATATCAAATATTCAAATATATTTATGACTTCCTTAAATCAAAGAAATGGTGCTTCTTCAACATTTCTAAAAAGAAATTTTTCAATTCAATGTTAAATATTTTTTCAGTTCTACTGTCAAAAATATTTCACTGGACACAAAAGAGAAAACACATAACAGCTTTATCCAGATCCTACTTCACTTCTGCCTTCTTTTTAGGTTCACTTCTAGTCTTCAATTTTGCTCCTACTCCAAACCAGCGTATTTTCTGCTTCCAGGATGAAGTATTTTCATTTGTACTCATGTGAGTTGAATTGGAATTTCTAGTTTGTGTTTTTCTTCCCCACTAGAATGAGAAATAAATGCTCAAAGATAGAGATCATAATCAGTGCCTCAGATTTGCATTTCTACCGTTCGGAACCAAGCTCAGCCAGTAGAATATACTGATCTGTACTAAATGAGTGAACAGAAGGCTGAGGACAACGCCGAACACTTAGAAGTTCCCTGTCATGAGCCTCTTCATTCCTCCTCAATGGGTGAACATTTTCTTGGAAACCAGTAAGCATCTGAAACGTTGAACTGCATTTCCAGGCTGTCTAAATACTCAGAGTGATTACTTGCCCAAGAACATTTCCCCTAATTGAAAATATAAACATTATGGCTTGTTTTCCCAGATCTCTGATTTTGATAGGGACAAACATAACTGTACCAACTGTAGAAGGTTTAGAGTCTCATCCAAATACAGAATAAGGTCTACAAGAAAAGGCTTGTAACAATTAAATTTCCAGATACAATGGAAGGCTAAAACCACATACACTGTCCACGTATGTGTGGCTACACAATAAGATAAAACACAAATGAAAACAAGAACGTTATGATGATTAAGTTCCTCAGCACAAATTTGAGACTAGAGATAAAATCCTATTATGTATAATTTTCTGGTGTTACTGATAAAGACAGCTGACTGATAGAAGATAGTATCATCCTGTAATGGGGAAATCAGAACATCTTTTAAATTACAGTCTCATACCAGATAGGAGTCAATGAGTTGCTGCCTGTGAGGTAGTTGAAGGATTCAGGTGAGGGCATGATTAAACCAGGGAATGGAACACTGAGAAGGGTTTAACCTCAAGTTATATCGTGAGAACTGTCGCTAGAAAGCAGCCATTATGAAGGATGTACGTCCCACCATTCTAACAAAGCTGAGCTTAACTCTGGAGTTGATACCAAACATCACTATAGATTTTTTTTAAAAAGCATAAATATCAGTTCCAATTCAAGATTCATTGTGAGATTTCTTAATTCAAAACAACTATCAAGTGATAAAATACTAACTGCAAAGAAGTTAATGGTCAAAATAATTAAGAATCATCATGGATGAACCTGGAAAGCATCATTCTCAGCAAACTGACACAAGAGCAGAAGATCAAACACCGCATGTTCTCACTCATAGGCAGGTGTTGAACAATGAGAACACATGGACACAGGGTGGGGAGCACTACACACTGGGGTCTGTTGGGGGGAAATAGGGGAGAGTCAGTGGGGGGTGGGGAGTTGGGGAGAGATAGCATGGGGGGAAATGCCAGATATAGGTGATGGGGAGGAAGGCAGCAAATCACACTGCCACGTGTGTACCTATGCAACAATCTTGCATGTTCTTCACATGTACCCCAAAACCTAAAATGCAATAAAATAAAATAAAAAGAATCATCAGTACCCAGCAAACAATGCCACAGCAGCTACCTAGGATGTCCTCATGTCCTACCCATGTATCTTTTCCATGGAGGAAGTGTGAAGTGGGAGTTATAAAAAGATATTAACTATTGGATAAAACTAGGTATTATATGGACTTTATCTTTGTTAAGTAATCTATATACTAATTTTTAATGTATTTCTGCTTCTCATTAAATATTTTTCTATCATTATTAATATGAATGCTTATTAAATAGAGAGTGAATACTTCTCATTAGTAATTTTCCCTAAAACTTTAGGGTGAGAACTGAGCTAGTTGGCTTGACATTATAAAACAGAGATCTGAGCTTTTATGCTATACCTTGCCTGGCACAGGTGACTTTCAGGCAGTATAACCTAGTGGGTAAAACCTTAGGTGCTAGAGGTCAGTTAATCAGATTAAAATTATTATTCTACCAAATTTCTATCCCTGTAACCTTGGTTAAATTACTTAATTTCTTTAGGCTTCAGTTTCCTCACCTGTAATGTGACTATAAAAAATGATATCTACTTCATAGAGTCATTAGGAAGACTAAATGAGGTAAATTATCTTATTACCTGTTGAGAGGAATTACTCAAAGATATTAGTTTATTTCTATGACTATTATTGGAACTGAAGTGTAACTTAGAGAACAGATATGTAAAAATTATTTTAACTTCTCTCAACCTCTAATTTTTAATTTTGAAGATTAGGCTAACAGACTAAATGACTGCATAATTTTCACTAATAGTCTATTCTTTATTCTGATTATACCAACTTCTTTTTTTTCCCACTGGACAGGCTCTTTATAGCAATATTTCAACGTGAATTTAGACTTTAAATTTATTAAGAAATAAAATACATTAACATTGTAATATATATATTGAATTGATCTGTACTAAAGGAGTGAACAGAAGGCTGAGGACAACGCTAAGCACACAGTGGTTCCCTGTCACAAGCCTCTTCATTCCTCCTCAATGGGTGAACATTTTCTTGGATACCAGTAAGCATCTGAAAAGTGGAACTGCTTTCCAGGCTGTCTAAATGCCCAGAGTGATTACTTTCCCAAGAATATTTCCCCTAATTGAAAATTATAAAAATGGGTTTTCCCCCCAGATCTCTGATATAATCTCTATATTGTTAAACAAAACCTCGCAAAACCTCTATTTTATTCAATATTTTAGTATTTTTTTTCTTTTTAAAGAGATACAGTCTTGCTCTGTTGCCCAGAGATTACAGTGGCACAATCATAACTCACAGCAGCCTTGAACTCCTGGGCCTAAGGGATCCTCCTCCCACCACAGCCCCCAATGTTTTAGTGTCTTCTTAAAACTTGTATTTCATGTTTCCTCCATGTTATAAACATGAATGGGATGGCATTCCTTTCATTCGGTTATGTTACATGACAAAAATAATTGTGTTGTTATGGCATTTAAGAATCTGTATTAGCAGACTGGAGAGACTCTTTTGCTGGCTTTCAAGAAATAAACTGCCACACTGTGAAAGGACCTGTGAGAGGGGCACATGGCAAGGAATTGTGGTAGGTCCCCAGGAACTGACAGCAGCTCCCTTGCTAAAAAGCAGCAAGTCCTATAACCACATGATAATGAACATATGATAAATTATTCATATATATGATAAATGAAAAAACTCTGAGGCTTATTTAGATGTAAACAAAATTTTAATATTTAGGTAATAACATTTATCAGTATATAACTTTTGATACCGCCTTTACTGTTGAGCTTAGAAAAACCTTCCAAAACTCGACTATATAAAAACACAAATAGATCTTCTTCTAAACTTTTTGTTGTTTCTATTTTTTACATTTAAAAAGTTAATCCACAGTTTCACAAGATGAAAAGAGTTCTATGGATGGATGGTGGTGATGGCAGCACAACCATGTGAATGTACTTAATACCACTGAACTTGTAGACTTAAAAATGGCTAAGACAGTAAATTTTGTTGTATAATTTACCACATTTTTAAAAAAAAGTTTAAATCCTCCCTAAAAAAAAAGTTAATCCACCTGGAACTCATTGTAGTATATAATAACCAAGATCATTATTATTTTTTTCTAAAGTGGTTAGCCAATTAAATCAGTATCACTTATTGAATTACTTTACCACCAATTTGAATACTTGTATACACTTGTATATATTCTGGACTTTTCAACTATAATAATGCTCAGTATCTGATTAGATGGGGATTTCCAGTGAAAAGCATAAGCAGCACCCAGCCTAAATCCCCAGACCCTGGAGTTCAAGTTCCAGGGGGCAGGTTCAAGGAATGAACCATAAACTGTCAATCCTTGAGCTTTTGGTGACATCTAGTGGTAGGTTCTGTTCAGTGTCAGGAAGCACACTTTCTTCCACTCAGCTTCTTAATATACTAGGGCACTTTCAAATACAAAAAAAATGCAAGCCTTAGTATGTTTAGGATGGCCCTCTCCCTGCAACCTTTCTCTCTCGCCCATCTCTCAGATGCCAAATTGCAGCTCAGATAATCACTCCTATCCTCAGAAGTTTCAATAGTTTCCATGTAAATTAGCAGAAATGGGATATAAAATCAACAACGATGAGGACACTTCTAAAATTAATTACAAATAGAAACAAATGAACCTAGCTCTATTTAAAGTGGATAATATACATATACTAAAGAGGAGCTTCTCCGTTTCATGGAAAAAAATCTTGAAATTCACACACCTGGAAAGCCTCCTCCTAATCACAATTAATTGGTTCACTTAGCACATTGCCCATGCCTATTTCATAACATTTCTCACTCTGTTTTGCATTTTGGTAGTTTATGCAGAAAAATGTTACCCACATTAAACTGTGAGTGCCTGAAGGATAAAGAGTGTCTGATTCATCTCAGATTCAAACAACCCTGATGTCTTTAAAAGCGACTTTCTCTGTGAACCTGGCTCTGAGACTTTAAAGGGGGTATCAGTAGTTACTACTAGGTCATTAATCCGTTCAATCCTTGTCTTTTTCCCAACTTCTTTATTTTATCCATTCATTTGTCTTACTAGTTTGACCTTTAACTGATCTTATGTTATTTGCCTCTCTTATCTGTTGATTCACATTTTGTTGTTTCTCATTTCTACTTTCCTGGTAATCAACCTCAAGGTATGCCCTCTTAAGTTAGTGTCTGATAGTAATTCATCTGCATTCCTTTACCTTATATAGCACAAATTCCCAGCAAAAACTACCTTGATGTCAAAAAAGAATAGCTATAAGAACATCAGTCTCCACTCATGATTACTAGGTGCTATGTGATTTTTTATGTATTATCTCATTTAATTTTCATAGAAATTTAGCTCTTACACATCCTTCACATCTTAGTTCAATTATCACTTACTTAAGGATGCATTTTCTGGGTGTCCTATCCTACAGTGGTCCCCAGCCTTTTTGGTACCAAGGACCAGTTTCATGGAACACAATTTTTTCAGGGACCAGGGAGTGGGGAGAGATGGTTTTACAATGATTCAAGCTCATTACATTTATTGTGCACTTTATTTCTACTATTATTACATTGTAATATATAATGAAATAATTATACAACTCACTGCAATGTAGAATCAGTGGGAACCCTGGGCTTGTTTTCCTAAAACTAGATGGTCCCAACGGGGGGTAATGGGAGACAATGACAGATGATCAAGCATTAGATTCTCATAAGGAACATGCAACCTAGATCCCTTGCATGTGCAGTTCACAGCAGTGCTCATACTCTAAGAGAATTTAATGCTGCTGCTGATCTCAAAGGAGGTGGAGCTCAGGCAGTAATGCAAGTGATGGGGAGTGGCTGTAAATACAGATGAAGCTTTGCCAACTTGTCCATCACTCACTCCTGCTATGCAGCCCAGTTCTTAGCCCAGGAGTTGGGGACCCCTGTTATACTATGCCAAGCTTTTAAAAATATATCTCATAGTGCTATGTATCTCTCTTTCACAGTGCTTGTCATGGTTAAAATGTTGCTTTTTGTATGATAATTTAATGAGTCTATCATGCCTTTTGAACATTCATCCATGTGAGGATTAATAATGTCTACTTTGGCTCACCAATATGTCTCCATTGCTTAACTAAGAGACAATAATTCATCCAAAACTAATCCTCAGTAGATTGGCATCCTAGAAAAGACTGGCCTTCTGCAAATTTCACTGAAAACTGGTTTTGGCCCATTTTTAATGTAATCAGTCATGGTCAGCTGGACACCTTGAGTCAGAGTTACCCCTGCAGCTATAATGTTAGTATAATGCTGATGGAGCAAGTCCTGCCTCTAGTTTGCTGTCACATAGCTTCAACTGCAAGACTTTGACTACAGCCCCTTACCACCTTAGATAAAAGTATTATTCACAAAAAAACATGTTCTTCACAGCCCCATTTATATTCTACTGCCTCTCCTTTCTCCAGTTGTTGATAGCAAGGTTCAGTGACCCATTCTTATCCTGTTTGAAGTAAGGCAGATCGATGCTATTATCAAGTCCTCAACTCCTGCAAATCCCCAACCATGAGCCCTGAAGTGATAGTGTTACAGCTGTTTCTGCCATGACATGTTGCTATTGTATCCTAACCCCTAATTATTCCAGGGTAGGGGCTGGCATTACCTGTATTATACAACTCAAAAGCCCCACAGCCCAAATGCAGGAGACCTCTCCTGAAGCTAATGTCCAACCGTGCTAAATCTCTGTGCATTCCCATAGAATGCATCTGAGCAACCAGTAACCACTACTTCACTGTCTCTGTAAATATCCCTTAACGACTATTAATCTAGCAAACAAGTATGATTGCATTCTTGTCCCTATTTTATAGGTAAGGGAAAAAAACAAAGAGTAATTAAGTAATCTGACCAAGATCATTCACTAACTGTGATCTTGGTGCTACTTTGCTATTTGCCTTAGTTGGCATGATATTAGCACAGTTTGCCATGTGGTGGGTACTACATAAATAAAAATTAGATTCAATGAATAAACGGATAGATGGACAACCAGTCTCATGAGGGGCTCATTCTTGCCCCTATTTTATAGTTAAGGGGTTTAAAAACCAAAGAATAATTAAGTAACCTGACCAAGATCAGAGTTAATGAATGGTGGACACAGGATTTAAATTCAGGTCTACCAGATTATATATTACTTATTCTATATCACTAAACTCTCCAACTCAGAGATTTCTCTAGGTGTCCCAAAACCCAAGTCAGCTGCAAATAACAATAAAAATAGTTACATTAAAAAAAAAATTCTGGGCACTGTATTAGGTACTTTATTTCTGGGGCAAAATTGAGTCTAAGCTAATTATGCCAGAGAGTAGTAATTCTAACCACTACTAGATTTGAAGGAATCAAGGCCTTTATAATAATACCAACCTGCCTTAATTCAGACTGGTTAGGAATGGGGCATTGAGCCCATGGTGGAAGTTTTGGTCCCCTGAACTGTTAAGAGGTGAAGAAGGAAGCGGCAGCAGAAAATTAATGGGGACTTTAAAGAGTCAAATATATCTCCAAGATATCAAGTTGGATGAGTGCAACTTGAGAAAATACAATTAAAACTCTCAAGCATAATTTTTGTGAAGATTTCTGAGTTACGAAAGCAATTTTACTAGGAACACAAATTATAAACTCCAAAGGAAAGTCTGTGCTACTGTTTTGTACAATGCTGTAATCCTACCACTTAATGAACCCATTGCATTCCAGGACTGCGCTGGGTGCTATATATGAGTCATCTAATTTAAAACTTTCACAAATACTATGAAACTATATTATCATCACACATGAAAAAAACTGAAGGTCCAATTTTTTAAGAAAATTGTCCAAGCTACATGAATAACAGGATGAGAGCTTATGCATATGACCAAAAGATTTTCTCTCTACTATAACAAGTAGGCTTCAAACCTATGAGAAAGCTTTATTATTTCTTCCCAATGTTTTCTCTAAAATTTTCATAATAGGTTCCTGAATTTTTTTATTTCTCTTGAGCATTTTAATAAATATGATAGTTGAGATGCATTCAACAAGGACATCATTGCTATGTTGCTCCTCTAATTTTCTGCTCTTGCCACGTTCGTTCAATGTCGCTCACAAAATATTTATCAAAATTCTTTTAAAATCATTATTAGATGTGCTACACTGTTAAGAGAAATTAGCTTCAGAATAAACCTCACCACAAATAAAACGTGTACATTCTAAAAGAAATTTCTATGAGCATTGGATATCATGTGTGCACAGCCAGAGCAATCCAATCTCATTTTTTTTTTTTTTTGGCGAGTTCTAAAATATATCCTAAAAATATTTTTCAGAACATAGTAACTGTCCCCAAAAAGAACATTAATATGGAGGAAAATAAGGAAAGTCACATCACTTTTAAAGTAAAGGTTAAAAGGGAAGGGTCATGGAAACCACATAAAGTTTAAGAAATGTTAGAGGTCCCAGTTAGGAGGAATACTAGCAGGAAAGCCTTCTCTATCTCACCTGGCCTGAAGCAAGGGGAAAAAGGGAACTATTGCCCTATAGGAAAAAAAAATTCTACTTCTAGTATTATATACATATATTTTTATTTGTTTGTTTGTTTGTTTGTTGAGACTGAGTCTCGCTCTGTCACCCAGGCTGGAGTGCAGTGGCGCAATCTTGGCTCACTGCAACCTCCGCCTCCTGGGTTCAAATAATTCTCCTGCCTCAGCCTCCCGAGTAGCTGGGATTACAGGCATGCAACATCATGCCTGGAATTTTTTTTTTTTTTTGTATTTTTAGTAGAGATAGGGTTTCACTGTATTGGCCAGGCTGGTCTTTAACTCGTGACCTTGTGATCCGCCTGCCTTGGCCTCCCAAAGTGCTGGGATTACAGGTGTGAGCCACTGCACCTGGTCCACTTCTAGCACTCTTCAAGATAGTCCCAGGAGCCACAGTAGGATTCAAGTCGTGATCGGAAACAGAAGATGTTCAAGCCTCGCATTGTGGGGAGTTAGTAATGCTGTCAGTTGCCACATGGACAATTTGAATGCTCCTGAAACCATTTTGGGAGGGAATATGAAGGAGATGGGGTTTTAGGAGTAAGTGGAGAATACTACATGATAGAAAATATAAAGGTTTTCACTGAGATACAAATTCCTTAAATTTTACTCAGTGGGTGAGTTGTGGAAAACACGTGATAAGCTCTCTCTTTCATCAGTATGAAAGTGATTATAAAGAGTTCTCAACTGACTAGACCTCTGGCATATTTTCCTAAAAAGACAGCTCTAATAAATTAATTTCCAGTAAAGAAATATTGGGACTGTTGAACTATATATGTATGAGAGATTGACAACCTTTGTATGCTATAATCTCTTAAACTCATTGAACTCCAGTGAGTATTTTCCAAATGTTAATACTTTATCAATAGTTTCAATATTCAGGAGATTACTCTTCAGAAACAGCTTAGCTGTTGATTGGAAAATGTTTTTCTTCACTACTACACTTCAAAACAGACAACAAAGGGAAAAACTGCACCTTTCTCTAAGATTTGGTTCTCATATATTGCAGGTTCTACCCTTGAGGTTATGGTAAACAAGCTGTGGGCACAGTCCAGGATACAAAGATTTTTAAAATTCATTAAAATAGAATAAGGCATCACACACAGTGATGAAAGAACTAAACCAGGAGAAAGAATCATTGCCAAGATAGGAGTGTTGCATCTGAGTTTCAGGATATTAATAACAAACATTTTTGAGTAGATGCTGGGTGATATGCTATTCTCTATTTTTAATATTAAAATTTATATCATAAAATATTTTGAACTTATAGAATAAGAGATGCACAGAATCTCTTGTTCACTTTGAACTTATAGAATAAGAGACGCACAGAATAAGAGATGGGACAGACCACAGAAATTTAAGATGCTAAACTTGTCAGTTTTGCTTAATAGCCATCACTTTTAAAGACATAAAATATTATTCAGCTAAAGCCCACTCCTCATCCCATCTTTTTCCTTTCCTCCTAATTCTAAATATCCTGATTTTTCATGCTATCATTCAAATCCTATTTTGTTTTTTACTATACCAACATTCATGCAATTTGCATTTTCACCAAATATTAATATTTTGATATTTACCCATAATGATACATGTGGACCTAGCTGATTCATGTTAGCTTCTACACTGAGCTTCACCATAGGAGTAAATCTCAGTTGATCCACTCCAGGTTTTAAGCATTCAAACAGTGCTTTACTGATCAAAGTTGTGCATATCTCCTGTGAACATGTGCAAATTTCTCTAAGTCCATTCCTTGAAATGGAATTTCTGGGTCATAAATTATGTACCCTCCAACTTTACTAGGCATTGCTAAAATTATTTCCAAAATGATTGTATCAGTTTATACATCTGCCAGAAATATAAGTCCTCTGCTCATTTTTTTCTTATTGATTTTTAAGTGTTCTTTTGGAAGTCATTTCAATGTAAATATATTCCTCCAATTTATAACTTGAAATTTCACTTTGTTAATAGTGACTTTTGCCATAAAAATACCTTAATAATAATGTGGAAATTTTTATCAGCATTTCCTTCTAAGTTTGTGCTTTTTGTCTTAAAATGGAGTTCTTGACACCAATGTGGTGAATACACATTCTTCATTTTCTTGTGTTTAAAAATTTCCTCTTCACATTTAGATCTTCAAACCATCTGGAATATATTTTTGTGTATACTGTTATGGAATCTCACTTTATCTTTTAACAGTTGGTCTTTTTTTTTTTTTTTCTGGAAGTTCATTTTGCCACCAATGACTTTTTAAAACTACCTCTGTCATACACTGTGACAGAAGTGGACTTGTTTCTAGGATCACAGTTTTGCTCTATTGGTCTGCCTATCCTTGTTTGTTGATATCATACACTTAAATTGCTAGAGCTTTATAATAAGTCTTGGTGTCTACAGGATGAGTCCCTCCTAACAACTGTTTTTCCGAATTGATTTGGCTTTTCTTGCTCTTTATTCCACCATGCAAATTTGAGGATTAGCTATATCTCCCATTAATGTCTCTTTTCTAAATATTTGTTTCTTAATAATTTGTTGGTGGTGAAATGAAGCTATTGATTTTTTGGTTTTGTGGTTGGTTTGCCAAATCTTTTATTATTCCATCGTTGATCAACACAAATGTTATTAGGAAAGAGGGGAGGGGAGCTGTGTGAAAAAAATCATGTGACTTCATTTAAAGTTGTATTGCTTTTCCAAATTAATTTGATGAGGTTGAGAATAGTTATAATAAAGTCTTCCCAACCATGAGCATATCAATCTCCACTTATAGTTCTTCTATGTCCTTTAATAAAGATTAATAATTTTTCCATAAAGATCTTACACATTTTTGCTAGATTAATCCCTGGATCATTTTTGAACTACTTCTTGCATTTGGTCTTCTGAGCCACTAGTGTGTACTCTCCTTTAATGCGCCTATTTTGTCAAAAAATCATGTTTTTAAGAGTTGTGTATGTGAGTGTGTTGCATTCAGATCCCTTTAAGTACTTTTTGTTGTTGTTCGCTTGTTCATCTGTTTCCTCCAGCAATTATTACACTGAACATGGTTCCTAATCGTTAACCTGATCCTTCTTTCTCTGGTTGCTAGAGTCCCTTGACTGTACAATTACCTTTCTCACAGATAAACTGGGAAATCCACAGGTGCTGAATGGAAAAGATGTTTGTTTAAAAGAGAAAACGTGTTCCTCCTGACACATCTTCGAGACTCTTTTTCTGCTCAAGCCCTTCTCCCCACCTTAAAACTAGGAAAAAATCCATCCAATCCTGCCTTTTGTGGACAGGAAGACCAGACCCTTCATGCCAGTTTGAGATCCTCAGAGGTTGAAATGCCAAGCTCTTTCAGGGATTCTCTGGCCTTTGCTCCTGAGCTCTTTTGATTCCTCCACCCCTAAAGGAAGAAGCTCAATTCTCTCCACAGGACTCAGTGGCTGGCTCTAGAGCCGAGGGCAAGTGGCTTGGAACTAGGAATGGAAGCCATTATGGTCCCCAAATCCACCATTGGTTTATTTTCTATTTGTTTCTTAATAATTCGTTGGTGGTGAAAATAAATGCTATCAATTGAAGAATTTTGGGTTTGCTTGTTTTCAGCAGCTTTGTGGTTGGTTGGCCAAATCTTTAATACAGTATTCCACTCTTGTTCAAAGCATAACTACTACTTTTGGGAGAGAACAGGTGATCCTGTAGATTCCCAAAGAAAAGGCAAAAAGGCAAAATATGGCCAACATTATCCATTTGCTTTTCAAATTTACTGAGTGAATATACACATTTGATTTAAATCATTTGTTACTGCGTGTTGTTTGGTTTTCAATACTGGGAACACAGAGATTCAGTTTGAAAGATATCTCGAAATCTTAAGAGTAGCATACAACAATCCCTCCCATTCGCCACCCAAAATCTAGTTGGTTTAAATGAGCAGAATGATCCATTTTTCCATTTTAGGTGAGCAGATGTTTATGCAAGATCTTAGAACTGTTTGCCTCATTTATCGGGAAAAATTACAAGGGAAGAAGCCATTAATCGAGTTTCTACTTGTAAATATAAGAAGACTAGCACTCAGGTTCATAGACTTTTAACATGAGCTTGTTGAAAGAAACGTTAACAACTCCAAAACTATATGAATTTTAAGATTTTTCTCCGAAAAGCATAAAAATGGAGAAGATTTTAACAGGAAATTTTTAAAACGTAAAAACAACTCTTCCTTGGGTAGTTACTAGTCCTTGGGTAGTTATCGTAACAGGTTCTTCTTTTTGTTAGTTTCTTTGAAAACGGGACTTTTGGTTCCAAGTCTGTTCCTGCTTAGTATCTGCTCCGGCCTCCCCCTCTCTCCAAGCGGCCTCCTAGACGGCCTCCGCCCCTGGGCACTCTGCGGCCCGACCGGCTGTAAGAATCACGCTGGGGAGGGCAGCCCCTTTCCATGGACAGAGGGAGCCCACGATCCGGTCTGCCCACCCGGTCTCGGCCCCGCGAGTAGCGGTCGCTCCGGCTGTAACTGCTGCTGTAACTGTCGCGGCCGCCGCTGTAGGCGTCGGGCGAGCAGCCCCGGTACTCCTCGTAGCGGCCTCCTCCTCCATAAGATGGCGGGCTTCCCCGCCCCGGGGCGGCACCGCGCAGGTCTCCGTAGCTCTCGAACGGCTCTCGGTAGGAGCCTCCGCTCAGATGATCCCCGTAGTCACGGTCGCGACCCCCGTAGCCGTCTCGGTCTCCGTAGCCTCTCAAGGGACAGTCGTCCCGCACACTGGAGTGGCCGTAATTGCGGTGGCTGTACTCTCGGGGCGAGGGGGCAAAACCCCGGGGGTCGCGGTAGTCTCGGCTCGAGTAGCCGTCTCTGGACGAGTAGCCCTCCTCCCGCGGGCCCAGGTAGGGGGCGCGGCGCGGGGGCGGCGGTTCCCGGCGCGGCGGGCCTGAGTAGCCATCTCGCCCCCGCGCGGCCGGGGCCCTCCCGCGCATTCCACCGCCGCCGCTGCGAGCCAGGCTCGAAGGCGCGGCCCTCTTGGGCGGTGGGCCGGCCCTGCGCGGCGGCGGCGGTGGCCCGCGCTTCATGGGCATCGGGGCCCTGGAGGGCCGCAGGTCGAAATCCCCCGGGTAGTCGCCGTCGTCATCGGGCCCGCCCCGGGAGGGGGGTCCCCGCGGGCCGCCGCCACCCCCATGGGTCCCGCGCAGGAACCTCGGGCGACCGCGGCTGCGAGGGGGCGGCGGGCCCCGCCGGCTGCTCTCGAATGCCGGCTTGGTGGCCTGGGCCACCTTGATGGCCTTACCATCCAGGGACTTGCCGTTCATGTCTCTGGCGGCGGCCTTGGCGTCTGCGGGGCTTTCGAAGGTGACGAACGCGAAGCCCCTCGACTTGTTGGTTTCTCGGTCTTTCATCAGGAGCACCTCGACGATGCGGCCATACTTGCCAAACTCAGCCTCGAGGGCTTTCTCGTCGGTTTCGAGGTTGAGGCCCCCAATAAACAGCTTTCCTGGGCGATCCGCTTCAACCATGGCTGCGGGTCAAACGGTTGGTCAGTGGTGGCGGGAGGCGATGAGGCGGCGCCAGTCGCGGCGTTCGGGCACGCTCGTTGCGGGTGGCTCCTACCGGTCGGGCGGCGCGTAGTAGCGGACTCTGCGGAACCTCAGCCTCAGCCCCGCTCCCGGGCGCGCCCCTCCTGCCTGTGATTGGTCGGCTGGGCAGGTTCGCCGTCGGGAAGGTTGGCAGTTTTGTGTTTCCCTTTAGTCTTGAACTTCCTGTTCCCCTGACCCGGGCTTAACGGTTTTAATGGCTTTCTGAAAGATCTTTGGCTCAGGGAAAAGCCGTTAGGTGGAAAAAAACTTTTTCTAATACCTTGTATGAGAAGAATGATAATGATCCCAACCTGTCACCCAAACTATTTTTAAACAGAAAAAAAAAGTATGAAATTTTTAAATTACTACAGTTATTAAGTTAAAAAAATCATTTTTCAATTATTGAAAAATAGAGTAACAATTTACAAGTTTAAAAATGAAGTTTGTACATAAAATTAATATAAAATTTTTGTGCACTTGCTAAAGGGGAAGAGAAGACTATAGTGGGAGCTGGTTGGTGGAGGCCAAAGGAGAGAGTCTTTTTGGATGCACCATTTTTTTCCCTTCTGCTCTCTTTTCTTCAGTTTTTCAACCCTCAACATATTGTATTCAAACTGCCTTTTTAAAAAAGGATATAGCACAGAAAGTCAGCTTTAGGCAAAACATGAAAGCATTTGGACAGTCATCAAAGTACCCCCTGAGCAAGCATAACAAGCAAGCCTTTACTCCTTCACCCCAGCGTGCTTTCTTGGAAAGAAGTAGTACACTTTGGCATAGCACAACTTTCTGGGTTCATTCGAGCAAATTACATAATTCAAGTTTGTTCCATACGATGTTCTCTGAATACAGAAGTAAGCATGAAAAGTAAATTGATGAGCATATCTTTGCTTGAAATAGTAATATCTAAAACCCATTTTCCTTTACCGTATTGATTTAATGTGGTTAGGGGCTATTTATTCAAAAATGGTATACATTTTTCAAAGGCTGTTATGATGAAAAGTTAGCACAGTCATGAGAAGTCTATATACACATATATATTATATTGGTTTATTGCAGTAGGTGTATAAATTTGAAAGAGTTTGTGAAGGCAGGCATTTTAATGATATTTCTGACTTTAGTGGGAACAATTTTAAGGTTTTAGAATTTTTTTTAGCATGCCAGAATGGAAGTTAAATGCATCACATTAGTTCATGTGATGAAATATAGTAATAGATTTTTATTGTTAAAACATTGCATTTCCAAGGAATGTATTCATTTTCTAAAAATTGATAAATTTTGTTTGCTCATACTTTATTTAGAAACACCATCTGGGCTTGTGTTTTAAGTATATTTTAACTAACTAGTGATTCAATTTCTTTTAGTTTTGAGTCTATCCAGATTTTTAAGGATTTTCTCTTGACTTTTTTTCAAGATATACATTCCTAAGAATGCATTTATTTTGTTTATATTTTCAAATTTATTTTATCTATAGCTGTGCCTTGTTTTGTTTTCTCTTTTTTTGTGACTAGTCTTGCTAGAAGTTTTATTTTTTCTTTAACTTGCTAATCTTTTTAAAATAATTTTATTTGGTGCTATTGTCTTTATTTTCTTCTTTCTACATTTATTGGATTTGTAGTTTAAATCATTTTTTTCTAATTTTTTACATAAGGCACTTAGCACATTAAGGGTTTAAAAAATGTTTCTTCTAATTGTTATATTTAAGTTTAAAATTTATTGCCTATGTACTGGTTAATATCATGCCTTGAGCTGTAATACATGTTGTTTTCATTGTTGTTCAGTTCCTAAGATTTTCTTATTTTTATTATTTATTTTTTGGCTCATAAATTATAAAGAAGTATGTTTGTAAATTTTCAAACATATGTGCCTTTTGGTTATTTTTTAATATGCTCTGTACGAGATCCATTGTTTTTCGTTGAGACTTGCTTTGTGACCTAAATATGGTGTAATTAATGTTCCATATATACTGAGCAGAAACTGTATTCTCTAAATGTTGGATGATGTTCTTTCTTATTTTGTAATATTTAAATCTTCCCCTTTCTAACTTATTTTTTATTTGATAGAATTGGCAAACACTAGAATGCTCTTAAAATTTCCCATAATTGTGGATTTGTAAATTTCTCTTTGTGTTTATGTCTGGATTTTGCTTCATGTAATTTAAGGTAATATGGCGAGATATATAAAAAATGAAAATTGCTATGTATTTCTGGTAAATACGTTTTTTATGTAATGATCCTCATTATTCATAAAAACCTTTTACCTTAGTCTGTTTTGTGTGATGCTTATATATTTCACCACTTTTGCAATTTCTTCCTAAATCTTTGCTATCAACCATGCCTTTCTTTCTTCTTTTTTTCATCCTTCTTCCCTTTTTCTGTAATAATTTGTCTTTCTTTTTCCTCTACTATGAAGAAGTTATGCCTTCTATTTGTATTTTTTGAATGACTGCCCTTAATGTTTTTATTGAATGCTAACTTAAAATTGCTAAGTTTATAATTTATTCATAAAATCAAGTTTACTGCCTATATTTTACATCTGTGTATATCCATGTAACGATGATCTGCATCAAAATCTATAACATTTCCATCACTCCAGAGGGTTCAGTTGTGCCATTTATTAATGAAACCTAACTGAAATCTGCTCTCCTGGCACAATAAGACCAGATATACACACTGAGGTTTGCAGCAGGAAAAAGGAGGGGATTTATTTGCAGAGCTCCAAGCAAGGAAGACCAGGCAGCTACTCTTAAATTCTGACCTCTTAATGGCTTGCAGATAAAGGTTTTTTAAAGGAAAATGTAAATTTCAGGAAGGCAGAAGTTACAGGCAAAATCATAAGTCAATACATGGAGGCTACACATTGGTATTGGCCCAAAAGGAAGAAATCTCTTGAAGTGGGGATCTCCCAGGTCAGAGGTAGATTCAAAGATTTTCTGATTTGCAGTTGGTGAAGGAAGAGAATTTGCAGTCAGCAGAAAGGAATGAGCTTTGGCTCCTGAGTGGGATTACCTCCAGGCCCCTCAGGAAGAAATTTAGAACAAAGAAGGGTTGCCAGAGTTTAGTCCCCAGTCCCTGTTATCTGAGGTCTACCTAGCCATGGAATTTTTTGGTGGGATCTGGATTTCTGAAAGACAACTGAGGGACATATGTTAAGATGTTATATTTAGTGTCTATAGGGGAACAAAAAAATCTCCTGACTCTAACTTCCATAGTTATTGTTTTAAGTTCCTATTACTTTCTTGCTTATCAAGTTCCTTATTCATTTAAGAAATCTGATGAAGTTCCTTAACTTTATTTCTCAGGGCTAGCTAGATGCCTGGAATTTCTCTTACAAGAACTCTAGGTTTTCCTTTATTTCCATATTTGTGGGAGAGGGGTTGCAGAGGCCCCTAAAACAGGGTCTCTGTTCTACAAAAAATGATATAGAATCAAGATCAAAGTTTGGGCAAAAATTGGAATGCTTGCATAGGCTTTATGTGAAATGATTGTGTCTCTTTTACCTGAAGATATTTTGAATGTATTTTGGGAATGGATATTGTGTCTGACTGGGGAATGTTTCCCTACCTAGTACTATAAAACACAAGGTATATAAATTCCACCTTTAAGCAATAGTACTTATATTTGCTAAATAGAAAGGAATAAGTTTGTACAAGCCCACACAGCGTAGAATAAAACTTGAAGTACTAGAAAGGACAAATTACCTGTTCAGTGGACCTGCGCAGAGGGTAGATTGGGGCTTGTGGCAAAAGCCTGGGAGGCCTCCCAGCAACAACTACAGAGACTTTGAAGTAGAGAATTTACATCTGAGGCAATTACTAGCTCAATCTTGGACATTAATTGAACCCACCCCGTGACTGAGGAAAATGTAATAATCTTATTATCTTATATCAATTAGGATAGTTATTGTCGAAAGCACAAAAAGAGTAAGTGTTGGTGATGATGTGGAGAAATTGGAACCCCTGTGTACTGGTGGTGGGAATATAAAATGGTATATCCACTACAAAAAACAGTATGACAGTTCCAAAAAAATTAGGAATAGAATTACCATAGGATTCAACAACCCTACTTATAGATATTTAACCAAAAGATTTGAAAACAGGTTCTTAGATATTTGTACACCCACACGCATAGCAACAGTATTCAAAATAGCCAAGAAGTGGGAATAATGCAAGTGTCCATTGGACAGATAATTTTAAAATGTAGCATAGTCAGCCCTCCATATCTGTGGGTTCCACATCCATGGATTGAGCCACCTGAGGATCAAAAATATTTCACAAAACACTGTGTATGTACTGAACATGTACAGACTTCATTTTCTTGTCACTATAAACAATATAAACAATACCTTATAAAAACTATTTCTGTAGCATCCACGTTGTATTAGGTATTATTAGTAGTCTAAAGATGATTTAAAGTATATGGGGAGATATGTACAGGTTATATGCAAATACTACATCATTTAAATCAGGGACTTAGCATCCCTGGTATTCTTGGTGGTCCTGGAACCAATTCATCATAAATACCAAGAAACTATTCTATATACACACAATGAAATATTATTCAGCTTTAAGGAAGGAAATTCTGACATAGACTACAACATGGATGAACCTTAAGGACATTATGCTAAGTGAAATAAATCAGACACAAAAAGACAAATACTGTATGATTTTACGTATATGAGGTATTATCTAGTTAAACTCATAGAGACGGAAAATAGAACATCATTGCCAGGGACTAGAGGGAGGGGAAAATGAAGAGCTGCTGTTTAATGAGTATAGAGTTTCAGTTTTACAAGATGAAAAAGTTCTGGGGATTGGTTGCACAACAATATGAAAACACTTAACACTATTAAACTGGTTAAGATGGTGAACACAATGCTTTATGTATTTTTCCACAGTAAATATGAATACACCTAACACTACCAAACTGATTAAGATGGTGAACACAATGTTATATGTATTTTACCACAGATTAAATTTTATTTAAATATAGGGTTTTTCCCACACCAACCAATTCCCCAGCTCCTGGACACCAACAGGGTGTCCTATAATTCAATTTTGACCCTAACTACCTGAATTATTGCAGACCTCAAAGGGCTTATTTACACAAGATTAACCCCAACTTCAGACACCAGTCCCAAGAAGTAGGTACCCAGATCATCCACACTTCTTATCCGACTTGGCTACAAATTAGGGATTCCCACAACCCTCTCCTTGGATTTGATAATTTGCTATGATGTACACAGAAATCTGGAAAACATGTTTCCAGTTTATTATAAAGATTATGATAAAAGATACAGATAAACAACAGATGAAGATGTACTTAAGTCAAGGTCTGGAACGGTCCAGAGCGTAGGCACTTCTGACCCATGAAGTTGAAGCGTGCCACCCTTCTGGCAAGTGAATGTGTTCACCAACCTGAAAGCTCTCCTAAGCCAGTGTTTTACGGATTTTTATGGAGGCTTAGTGACATAGACACAATTGATTAAGTCAATCTCTAGCCAATTTCCCTTCCCTGGAAGATGGGGTGTAGGGCTGAAAATTCTCCACCTCTAATCATGGCTTGGTATTTCTGGTGACCAGTCACCATCCCAAAGCTATCCAAGAGCCCGCTGAGACTCACCTCATAAAACAAAGGGTATGGGTATCACCCAAGAAGTTCCAAAGGTTTTAGGATCTTTGTGTCAGTAACTGCGAGCAGAACCCAAACATATATTTCTTATGTCAAAATAGGAATACACTACTAAGGGAGCAGGTAGACTTCCCCAGGACTGACTTTGGAATATTGTGAGGAGATGCCAGATTCTTTTATATGGATAGTACCCTGTGAATAGTTCTCACATGACCAGCAGAGAGTTGTCTGGTTTATAGATAACAGTTTCAAGGTGAATGGACAGCATCCTATTTGGAAGGCCACCTCTATGTTGGAAGAAGATAAAAATAAACCAGTTTGATGGACAACATAATGTGCTATTTTTCTTATAGTGATGCAAGAATTGGACAAGGATAAAACCCCCTGCTTGAGTTTTTACTGCCTTCTGGATGGTGACCAATGGCTTGACCATATGGCCAGACAGAGAGAAATGGAAAACTGCCTATTAAAGGCATACCCTTTAAATAGTGGTGATAGGAAAATCACTAAGGGAATCTGGGAAGGAGTAAGTTGGTACTCCATTAAGGTATGTTGATGTCTAACAGAAAAATCCACTTGTAGGTTCAGCAGGTGACTGGAATTGACTAGTAGATATTCCAGTTTGCTTGCTTGAAGTGGTCGCCTGGGTCCATGAAATGAGTGGATATTGGGGGCCTGCAGCAGTGTTGAGATGGATTAACTCTACACATATTCCTGGTGCACCTTTCAAGCACAAAATACCACTAAAAACGGTTTTATCTTCCAAAAATAAGAGACAGACACTGCAGATGGCGGTGTTGGAGTCACTGGGAGAAGATCTGAGCATAGCTGGTAGGTGGGACTGATGCTGGCTATGAGTGGGTTTTGACAGGAACAGACACTGGACTTGGCTTTGCTTACCCAGTGTTAGATGCAAATGTTCAGAGAACTGTCAAAGAATCAGAATAGAAGATATTGCATCAATTTGGACTACCAAGTAACATTTCTTCAGACTGAGGAACACCTTTCACAACCTATAATCTCAACAATGAGCAGAGAGATATTTTCCTCAGAGTAATATAACAATTCAATAGAGAGCTGGAATGGGCATTTGAAACACTAGTTGCCTAAAATGGGAGAATATAAAAGCATGAAGAGCTGGCTTGCATGCCTTCACAAATGTGTGCACACACTCAACAACAAGGAGACAGTGAAAGAGTGTCCTCACTAAATAGATTCCTGGTCTTCTGGTAGATCAGCAGGATGGGGAATCAGAGAAGATACTGGTATGACTATGTATTTTTTCCCACAGGGAAGATGACTGATGACTCTACTTTCTTCTTTCTTTGCCATGTCACCTCAATTTTGCTTTTCCTACTTCGTGGTCACAGGCTCAAGGCTGCAACTGCAAATGCTGGAGGCAGTGATGATTCCTAAACAAAGTATAGCTATATTCTAAACTTTATGTCAGAAATCCTACAGGCCTGATGGAGCAGATTGTGCCTTCACTTCATCTAGAAATATTAGGATTGACCATGAATGCAGTTATATTGTCTAATGGTAAAAATAGCCCATTTCTATAACTATGTAACACTACCTATATGAATAGCAGTGGACTGATGGGGAGTTACTAGCTAGATTACTATTGCTGCCTGCAATTAGACCAGCACAGTGGTTGAACCTAATGTCCCTTCCAAAGGTGGAAAAGTTTGTATAAATGAAGAGAAGGAGAAAAGGTAGATGAGGATAAAGAAACAAAAAATGGGTTCTGGAATGAGGGAAACTCAATAGTACTTTAACACCTTGAAGGATGCTCAGAGCAAAAGATGTTATTTTCGTTTACTCAATTATATCTGATGCCTCAAAGGATGAAACCATCTATTGCTGATACCACTCCTGCTATTGGAACTAGGTGGGATCAAATGGAAGCCTGCAAACTGGAGTGGCCTCATCCCAGGAGACATTTTCATGCAATATGATAAAAGACTGAACTAATTATTAAGTACTGAATGGGGCTCTAGCAAAGTGCCAGCATTTTTTGACTTTTTATTTTTCAAGTTACATCTACCATAATGTAATCTGGTCTTACACTTGCATTGTTGGTAAAAAATTACAATGCCAATATCTATAGTCAAATGAATTGGAAAAATGAGTTAAAAGCCTCCTATTTCTATACCACACTCCTTCCTCAAAATGTTGCTCAGACAGGTGATCCTTTTGCTAAAAAGAATCCATGGTCAAAGACCAAGGGGTAACCTGTGATGTAACAAATGTGTGTGTGTGTGTGTGTGTGTGTGTGTGTGTGTGTGTGTGTATTTGGTCCTTGTCCTGGTTGCTGGTACAGACCTTCTAAAACCCTTGGAGATTCTTGAGTGGTAGGACTGTCTTTTGTTATCCATAAAGAAACCCTTTGACCATACCTGAGTTTATGCTAATAAGGTGATTCATAGTGGGATCCCTAGATAACTTTAGAATTGGGGCTGCTCACCAGAGAAACCAACTCTGTGAATGGAGGGTTGGAACTTTAGCTCTACCTCCTGCCCTGACTTCCAGAGAGAGGAGAGGAGCTAGAGGTTGTATTTAATTACTGATAGCCGGTCATTTAATCAGTCGGATCTATATGATGAGATTTCACATTAAAAACTCCAAGAAGCGATGTTTAGGGAATTTTTAGATTGATGAACACATGGATGTGCTGGGAGGGTGGCATGCCACAGAGGGCATGGAAACTGTACACCTTTTCCTCTTCCTTGCCTTATGTACCTCTTCATCTGGCTGTTCCCTTCTATCCTTTATAATAAACTGTAATCACAAGTATATAGAGCACCCTTGACCTAACTAACTCCATCTTAGAAAAAGATTCCACTTGATATTTCACAGGACACTTTGGCAATAAGAATAATATGTTTTGTTTAATGCAAATTAAAAAAATAAAGACTGCATCCAACCACATAAAGACACAAACAAGCACTCTTCTACTATCTGTTCTCATCAGAGGACTCTGTGACTATAAAAGATTAGGCCTTCAGCAGCTCAAAATGGCCATCGTAAGTGATACCATCTTGCAGTCAAAAACTCTTCCTTGCAAGACCAACAGACCACCCAGACCGCTTGGCCCAGATCAGGACTCTGTCTTCTTCACTTTCCCTGGACTGGTTCATTAACCCTTTCTCCTGACAGAGCAGGAGCATCATCATCTTGGACAAGCCCCTCATTCTAAAGTTCACCTAATAAAAAACCACCTAAATCCATAAGGCATCAGCCTAATGGCTAAGGTCAGAATGACCATAAACCACAAATAGCATCTCCAACCAGAAACATTCATTCCAAACTCCTCCCCAACCAGAGACATGCTATCTATCCCCTAGATAAGCCCCCTCTGGCCAAGTAGATGCCAGCCTCAAAATAACCACCCCCCCGGTCAAAAAGATGTCTGTCCCAACCAAGATAACCCCCTCTCTTCCTGGGAGATTCCAACTCTGCCATAAACTTCTCCACACACATAAGCATTCCAACCTTGTAATAAGCCCCTTCACCCTAAAACCAATATATACTCTTAGCCTGTAAGAGAAAGTGCTTCTGACCGCAATCGGGCAGCAGTGCCTCACAGGTTTTAACTAAAGAAAACCTGTCTTTGACTGCCAAGTCAAGTTTTATGTTTCTTTCCTCTTTAACTCATATATTTGGTGCCAAAACCAGGGACAGGTGCTGTGGGCAGAGGCTCTCCTGCAACCCAGAAAGCAGTGGCAGCTCATCCTGAGTTAATTTCTGAATCCTAAGGTCTCTGGCCACCTGCCCCATCTTTTCTCTCACTTCACTTTTCCCTTATCCTCCCTTTTTTTCCTCTCTCTCTTCCTTGTGCAGCTGCAGTTCAAGACGTCCTTTCCAATTCCAACCAGAACATCCATCAGACACGAATCCAGCTGACTGGTAAGATCTACTCACCCGCTTCTTTCCCCTCCGGCTTTCTCGTGGTACCCTGGAAAAGCCAGCTGAGCAGTCTCAGTCCTCAGAGGACCAGCGGGACTAAGCTAGAGGAAATCTTGGGGATGCCCAGTTTCTTCTCAGCTTGACCATCTTCTTTAGAAAGAGGATTCTGGATCTGTTTTCTGTCTGGGGACACCTAGAACAAAAACAGACACCCTTGGCTTCTTCTCACCAGTCCACATGGGTACCAAACAATTCCCACATTCGTAAGCCCTCTCCACTGTGCTGTCTCCTTCACAAACTCACCAAACTTGGCTTAAGCATTTAGTCATTTACTGTAAGGGTCCTGGCCCCAATACATATTAGTTAATGACAGCTGATGGCCTGAAAATAGCTCCTTTGACTTGCAAGTTCTCAGGAACCTTAACAATTTTATAACCAGGAAAGGCAAATGGCAAGATGTTCTCTATATTCAGGCTTTCTTCTACTTCTACCTTAAATCCCAACCCTCCCTGTTCAAACTTACACCTCTCATAAAATCTATCTTCTTAATAAAAACCCTCCCTAGGTCTCTCCTTCCTCTGAAACTCCTTTTGACCCTGCAGATGAAGCCCCTCTCTATTCTTATCCCCCTGTGTCCACTCCTTGCCCATCCAAACCCTCTGGCCTAGTTGCCCCTCCTGCCTCTATGCCTTCAGCCCCAAACACCACTCCTTCTCCACCTGTTACCCATTCAAAACCACCTCTGCCATTCTCCCTCTCTGGGAAGTGGCTGGGGTTAAAGACATTGTCCAGGTTAATGTCCCTTTCACCATGTCTGATTTGTCATAAATCAAAGCTATAAGGATATTAAAAAGGCCTTTACATTTTTCTCTTCATCAATCTTGTTTTCCTGGAAAAGATTTTTCTCAGTTAACTGAACTACTTTTCTCCACTCTGTCTTGGTACTCCTTGAGCATGTATAAAAAAACCCTAAAATAACTTCTGGTGGCCTGGGACTCCTTGGGAAAACAGAAAAGACACCACAAATCCTGTCGAGAAAAATCTATCATTGTTATGGAACCCCTAGAATTAGGGGTAAATAAGTTCCTCTCCAAATCTGTCTTTGTACTCCAGCTATACTTGTTTATTAGGCCCTAGAAACTGTTTTCCTAGCTCTGTTCTTAAAGGGCCTCACCTGAAGGCCAATAATCCAATTGGGAAATTAGCAGGAAAAAAAATCTTACACTGCTGAAACTTCTGGTTGTCTCTGTGGCTATGTAATTGTTATGAGTGCAGTATCTATTAAAAGAGGTCTAATTAATTGGCCTAAGAAAAATAAGCAAGTAAATCAAATATTTTTAAGGAAAAAGTAAAAGCTGTGGAAACTTTCTGTTCATGTGGCTTTAAACTTATGGGTACAGTAAGATTAGAAATGTCTTAAGAGTTGCCAGCATACATTTTTGTTCGCATTTCTTAATCAAGCAATTTCATACTTATCTCTGCCAAATAGTATAAGGAATCAAAATTTGGCATAGAGGCTACAAAACTATAACTCAGCCCAAACAAACTAATATTTGCTTGTGTAATTTTTTAATAAACGAAGCATTAAGATTGATTTAATGAAGATAGCTACATCTTAAACTATTTAGTAAAACATCCTAACTTCTAATGTTGTGTTCTTAGGCAGTCTGGTCCACAGACATGAAGGAAGTTTGTTTTTGGAAAGAACTGTTATCTTTAATATTAAAGAAAAGGAAATTTATATAAAAAGAATCTCACGTGGTAAAGTCTTGTCCTAAAGTAAATTAACTGGTTGATTTAAAGAAAGCGATGTTTACCACAAGTCAAATAGTTAAGGCATGTCAGAAATTGCGAAAGTCATGAAAAATTTTATAAAAGGGAATTTATGCAATAAATATTGTATAGTTTAAAAGTAATTAGGCCTCCTGAATACTTTATAAAATGTCACTATAACTCTTACTCTTAGCTGTACAACTTGCCTGATTTGCAGCTAGGTAAAACGTAAGACACATGGAGTTAAATGTTGGAATAAACCAGACCTTATCTGCACTTCTGTCTAGGTCCTAGGATCTACACCTAGCACATAATGAAAATCCCAAACTTTCCAAGGTTTTCAACAAAGGTAAACGTTGCTAAAAGTTAACAGTGTAACATGTATTTAAAACTATTGAAGAAACAGTTTATGTGCAAGGCGTGTAAGGAAAGTAAAATATACTTTTGGTAAAAAGATTATAAAGAGGCATAAGAACGTGGAGTTTTACCTATATTAAATGGTTAAGGAATTATTTTAAAGGTTTAAGAAAGTTTTGAAAGGTTAATTGTAAAGGAAATTCTGTGTGTAAACATACTGGCTAAAGTTTAAGGGGTATCATCCTGTTTTTCTATAAATTGAGCATTAAAGTAAAAGTACAATGGGTTTTTCTTAAAGCACTAACCTTTTCTTTAACAAAAATTATAAAGGGTTGAAAACAGTCTATAAAAATCTTACCTTATGGTCAGACATTAAATTTGGATAAATATGCCCACAAGGTTTTATTAAAATTGAGTTTAACATTAAGAGCACACTAATATAAAGTTTGGCTTAATTGGTATAAAATCATACAGGAAGCATTGTCAAATATAAAATGGTGTTTGGCTTTCTTTGGGCTATATTTGTATAAATATGTTATTCGCATGTGTTCCAAAGTTATGGGGGACTCCTATAATCCTAAAATATTTCAGTGTACATTATCAGTAATAACTATAATTGTTACGTTAAAATTATTGTTTGCCACAGAGGTAAGAAATAACCTTGTCAATTGTGTCTTTAACTATGGTTACCCTAAAACTTTTTGTCATCCACAAATAATTGTCTCGTTTTGGTCCTCTTTAAAAGATGGTTTTATAATCAGCTCTAAAGCTCTAACAAGTGCTTTTAAATGCAGGTTTCTGATAACTTTAGACATTGCATCATCAGAATAGAGGAAAAATATTCAGGACTTTTGAAAAGCTAAAATGTTAATATGAAGCAGGATGGGAATTAACTGCATCAACTAAATTAATAGGAGACTGGAGTAACCTTTGTAAGATTGTGCTTAAAATATTGCTAATCCTTTGTTTTGCTTTTTAAAGTCAAAGAAACTTCTCTTTTGAGCTACTGACAGCTTTTAACAATTTAGTATACTCCCATGAACAAAATTTGGAAAATACTTGTTTCTCTCTAATTCTCTCCAGAATTTGGAAACTATCTGTGAGTATCATTAAGTTATGGCAATATGGTTATTTGCATAAGTGCAATAAGAATCTGTTTTCTTTTGTAAGAGGACACGATTGGAGAAAGTGGTTATTTTACCAAGGCTTTGACTGGAATGGTGTGCTTTCCTTTAAGGAATCAAACTTGACTTATGGAGCCAATAAAGCCCTTGGAAAACAGGCCTCATATTTTGTGTGCACAGTCCCTGTACAAGGTTTCTGATCTGTGGGAAGTAAAGAATCTCACTTCTAGCCGGCTGGGAACCCCAAGTTATCTTGGGACCTCAAGAGGAATGGAATTCACCAACTCATGCGTGTTTGATGACACAAATCCATGGCTAGGCTCGGCTTTAAATGAGTATCATCTTAGATTCCTTCTATAAAACAAAGTTCCGTCGAAGCCAATTTAAAAGGTCTATGTAACAAATAATTATTCTTGCTCCACTGTATGCAAATAATTAAGCTGAGTATAATAAAGTGCACCAGTCCTACCATAATTTGTCTTTTAATAAAAATGGTAAACTGGAGAGAGAAAATTATGTTTCAAAAAGTATAGCACTGCCTGTTGTTAAATTCTAGTGTTGCCTAATGTTTTTCTATTTTTATTATTTTCTACTGTTTAAATTCTATTTTTTCTGGCTACAAGTTTTCAAAATAAGCTCTGCTTTCTTAAAGTCCTATAAACAGAAAACTAGATGTTTCGGCAGGCACTGCCTCTAAGCCCCCCGACCATCACAGGAAAAAATCTCTTTGCTGCTGCTGCTGACAACTAATAACTGAGGGTACCTGGAATCCTTTGCCCCATGTCTAGTAAGTCTACAGAACCCAGGGTAATTAAGATGGTATGTGTTGCAGGAATCAACTTCTAAATACATTACACTCAAGTCAAATCCTTGAAAACTAAGGCACCAACCCCTGGTAGCTCCCCAAAAAGTCCTAAACATCAATGTAAAGAAATAGAAAACACTAAGCTGAAAATCATAAAAGATAAGTAACTGACAACTACTCATCTTAGTCTCACCCCTACCTCACCAAATACTTTTGTCATTCCTAACTCTTCTTTTAAGACAAATATTAAAACTTTTTCATGGAAATTATTTATTATACCACCCTTGTGGGAACTGCTTTATGCACTCTACTATTTGCAATAGGACTATATACTGCAGCACCCTCAGGGTGGAATATCAGACAGAAAATCTCAGTTACTGTAGTATCTTGCTTAATTATTACCCTCATGGCAGGAATAACGGTTACTAACAGGAAATAACACATGAGACTTTCTAAACAGGTGCCTCTGCCTCTCATTAGGTAAGAAATGTTGTTTCTATATCAACAAATCAGGCCTAGGAAAAAACACTGCTAAAAAACTTAAAGAGCTAAAAAGCCAAGGGAGTACCAAAACAACCAAATAAATTTTTGTTTTGGGAACAAAACCATAGCATGGGTTGTTAGATAAAAAAAAAAAAGAGTTCCTCTTCAAAGGGTTAACTTGCTCAGAGTCCTTGTTCTTTGATCCCTGCTTTCAAGGCCAGACTTCCTTACTCTTTGTATCCCCCGCCCTGGTAAACAAACTTCCCACCGTTCTTTAGCTATAGAAACCACATTCCACATCTGCTACCCACTCTATAGATTACCCCTCCTGTGATAATCACTCTTCCCGTTGAAACTGCACTCTCAGCTGGTATAACCACACTCCTGCACTTTTCAAGTTAGCAAACTGGGTTCAGCTTAGGTTGTGCAGTCCATCTCTAGCCAATGGATACCAGACATAGTAGCAGGGACGAGCTTCATTACAAATAAAAACTCCTTCCCTCCTTTGTTCATTGTTCATTGCTCCATCATGAGTTCTGTGGAAAGTAAATTTGCCTTGCTGAGATATCCTTTGTCTCAGTGTTGATTCTTCTTTGCAGCACCGAGCATTTGTTCCTGACAATGCGTCATCCCATTCCTGGGCCCTCTCCTAATAATACACCTGGAACTAATGTTCTTACCCTGCCTAATTAACCTTTTTCAAGATTTTTAACTGACAGGATCATGGCCATTTCACAAACAGCTACCCAAAAACATCTACAGACAGCTTTGTTCCTACAGTAAACCCGAGACCAGAAAACTCTCCATCCCCTCATCAGCAGGAACTACCCAGAAAGAACACACTGTCCTTCCTCCTTTTTATAACTATAGAGTCTGGATTGACAGAGCAGGTCAAAAGTTCTAAAGTTTATCTAAAAAAAAAAAAAAAACGTGTTCTCATTGTTCAACACCCACCTATAGCATGGGGAGAAATGCCACATATAGATGAAAGGCAGCAAATCACACTGCCATGTGTGTACCTATGCAACAATCTTGCATGTTCTTCACATGTACCCCCAAACCTAAAATGGAATTAAAAAAATACCGCCTAAATCCAAAGGGCATTAGCCTAATGACTAAGGTCAGCATGACCATAAATCACAAATAACATCTCCAATCAGAAACATTCCAAACTCCTCCCCAACCACAGGCATTCTATCCCCTAGATAAGCCCCCTCTGGCCAGGAAGATGCCAGCCTCAACATAACCACCCCCAAGCCTAGAAGATACCAGCCTTGAGATAACCTCCCTCCAGGCCAGAAAGATGTCTAACTCAAGATAACCTCCCTTTCTCCCTGAGAGATTCCAACCCTGCCATAAACTTCTCCACACACATAAACTTTCAAGCTTGTGATAAGCTCCCTCACCCTGAAACCAATGTATCCTCTTAGTCTGTAAGAGAAAGTGCCTCTGACCACAATTGGCCAGGAGTGCCTCTCAGGTTTTAATTAAAGAAACTTGTTTTTGACTGTCAAGCCACATTTCATGTTTCTTTCCTCTTTCTTTAACTCTTACACGATCTCTTTTTCCTCTTGGTGATAAATGTTATTTTGGTTTTTGTGGAATGTTTAACCTATAACATTTGGATATTGATTAACTATACTATTATGTATGGTTTGCCATATTGACTGAATATGGAGTGGCTTGAACCTGTGTGACCATGGCTCTGGCTGGGGAGTAAACAGGAAGTACTCTGAATAATTGTCTCCTTGGGAATTCCAGGTGGCATTTGTGATTGAAATAGCATCAATAAAAGCCTGACGTTGTGGAAAGACACAAATATGCATGGGCCTGGTTATTTCTAACCTTGAACTACTCATGACAAAATGTATAGCCCTTTCTTGAGTGCTGTGAATGGTTCTAGTGAATTATTGAAACTGAGGGGTTGTAGAAATCCTCAAGTTGGCTGGGAGACTACTGCAGTAATCAAGGGAATATAGTATATTATTTTCCAACAACAATTCTTGATTTTCTGCCACCAATCATGTATCCTACAATTCAATTCTGACACGAAGTACCAGGAATTAGTGCAGACGCACATTTTAAGGGCTTGTTCACAATAAGGCTACCCTCACTTCAGATGCCAGTTGCAAATGGGGTCCCCAGGATACCTAAACAGTTGCCAAGTAAACTGCAATAAAGGGGTTCTAACACAGATGGGCTTCATAAATTCTAACACCCACGGTTTAGACCATTCATTTTGAAAAATTATTAAGTAACAATTTAATGTATACTTACAATACCTGAAAATGCAAAAATACATTAAGTAGGTTAATATTTTATGGTTTATATACTACTGTCTATGTGATTGTGACAAAGAATGACTCACAATATTTTTTATTCCTTTTACAACTAATGGCAGAGAATTGTGGTATATCTGAATGATGAGTGAAGGTGTGAATATTGATGAACAAGGAAGAGTACACCAAAGGAACAAGAACCAGGCAAAGAGGGGGCATTCTCTAAAGAGTATCTTACTGACTACATTGGCCTCAGTATCCTCCAAGAGAGTAACTGGAACAGGTGACTCTAGATGAGAATTTAGGGGGCAGAAAAGCTCCGAGATGGAGAAGATAAATGTATTCACTATGGAAAAAGAGACAGAGGAATCACCTTCTTCCCCTACCCGCCGCCAAAATCTGCACAGGGCCATGTCCTGACAAGGAAGAGTTGGAGAATACAAATAACTGTCTTGAAAATCCCTATATCTCCAGGGTATAAGTCCCTAAGACAATTACATGAGACTCTTTCCAACTAGAAAGGTCAGGGAAATTTCCCTGAAGCAGAACCAAGTGCCTGTGGCCTGGGACCCTTACTTTGTTTCTGCTATCTTCAGGGATTGAGTTCTGGTTCAATATTCCAGGCATGTGGAACAACCCCATGGCTCTATGCTATCCCACAAGTTCATCAGCACTGGGGAGGGAGACTCCCAATTTGGTTACCTCCTAAGTTTTAAAAGATTTAATGATTTAATGTAATCTAATTTGTTTCCTTTTTTTATATACTGAGTTCTGGAGTGCAATGGTGTGATCTTGACTCACTGCAATCTCCACCTCCTGGATTTAAATGATTCTCCTGCCTCAGCCTCCTGTGTGGCTGGGATTACAAGCACTCACCTCCACCACAACACCCGGCTAATTTTGGCATTTTTAGTAGAGACGGGGTTTCACCATGTTGGCCAGGCTGGTCTCGAACACCTGACCTCAGGTAATCCACCCACCTTGACCTCCAGGAGTGAACCACCGTGCCTCTCCATACAAGAGAAAGCAGGACCCTGGACAGCGCCGAGAGCCCGCAACCACCCTCATTTCTCCCATAAGTAGATGCTTTCCCCAGCCACATGGAACTGTAAGTCCATTAAAACCTCTTTCTTTTGTAAATTGCTCAGTCTCAGGTATGTTCTTATCAGCAGCGTGAAAATGGACTAGTACATCCTCATTTATTGAAACAGCATGAAAAAGGCTGGTTGACACTTAATGTTTTGCTTAATTCACATATATGTAAGTTACTTCAATGAATGGTAAGCATCTACTTTTGGGGAATCCATTTCTGTCTTTAGGAGAGCGGCTTCGGAGATTGGGACCTCGGCTCAGATTGGCGAAATCGACCCTCTGGGCAAAGAACTTAGAACTAAAGGGAGAAATGCAAGTGGTTGTGGGCTCTCGGCGCTGTCCAACGTCCTGCTTTCCCTGGTGATGGAGACCAGAATTGGAGTCAACTCCCTTGCAGCCGCGGCCACGCCTTACCAGGCGCCCCATGCCAAATTCCGAGGGTGTCTAGCCCAGGGACACAGAAGGAGAAGCAGAAGGGCAGGACCTGAGAGCTGATTCACCACACCCAACTAAAAAAATGTAAGAAGACACCTAGAAACATGGGGCACCCTGGGTTGAAATCCTGGGACTCCCACCGGATGCGATTTCAGGAGTCTCCAGAGACTGAGGTGTTTCAGGAAGTGACTTCCCAGGCTGCTGGAGTCTGCGGGTCTTCCCATGATAACAAGATCACCTACTTTACCGAGTTGCTGGGAAGTTGAAAAATAATACAAATGTTCCCTGGAAGAGTAGGATGTTTTTGCTTCTATTCATTCTTCATTCATTCATTCATTCTTGAATCATAGCTCCCATGTGCATGAAGACACTGTGCTGTAGGCTGGAAATAAAATAGTGAAGAAAAGGGTCATAGCTTCTGTTCTCATAGAACTTGCATTGTGATGAAGGAGATAAGCAACAGGAAATAATTACATATCTATGCTAGTGGTAGAAAAAAAGAAACATGATGTTTTGCTAGGAAAGGGGAGGGGCAACGATGATATATAAGATAGAGTGCTCAACCTCTCTGAGGTGGTGATATTTCGACTGCAGGTTAAGGAATCATCGACAGCCAGCTGTGTAAAGAGCAGGAAGAGAAGCAGGGTAGCCAGAGAGGATCAGCTATGCAAAGGGAAATTCATAGTCTTAATGCTTGTTTTCAATGTTTAAATGCTAATGCTTCTAACTGTATTGCTATTAGTTTAAGAGAAACATACCTCATGTTATGAAACTACCTCACAAAGAGACTGAATTTTATTAAATGCCTTTTCAACATAAATTGAGGTAAATAATTTTTCCACATCATCCAATTAATGTGATAAATTATAATATTCCTCCTAACACCAACCTACTCTTGCATTTCTAAGTCACAATAATCACAGTGTATTTTAATTAAATGTTGAAATTTTCAAAAATTTTAATACTAGATCTTTGCATATTCATAAGTGACATTCATCTTTAAGTTTCTTGATAGTGCTATTAGGTTTGAGAAATAAAATCCGAAGCCCCCAACTGACTGAATGGACCCCAAGGGAACCCTGTAAAAACCTTGGAAGCTGAGTTCCCATTCATGTTAGGAGAGATGGGAGGTCAGACACACCACATTATTCCCTCTGCCTAGCTAACTACCATTAGGCTTTCTTCCCTATAGTCTAAACAGAAACCAGCCCTTTCAAAATACTCCACACTAGCCGGGTGCAGTGGCTCACACCTGTAATCTCAGCACTTTGGGAGACTGAGGCAGGTGGATCACGAGGTCAGAAGATCAAGACCAGCCTGGCCAACATGGTGAAACCCTGTCTCTACTAAAAATGCAAAGATGAGCCCAGCATGGTGGCATGTGGCTATAGTCCCAGTTACTCAGGAGGCTGAGGCAGAAGAATCAATTGAACCTGGGAGGCCAAGGTTGCAGTGAGCCAAGATTGCACCACTACTGCACCCCAGCCTGGGTGACAGAGTGAGACTCTGTCTCAAAAAAAAAAAAGGAAGAAAAAAGAAAAAAAAAGACTCCACAATTTTCCCCCAGTTAAAAAAAAAGACAAAAATTGTTCCTTCACTCCTTTCTGAGACATCTACTTCCTCTATTCCTTTTTAGTTCAAATGTTCACCTTATGTAAAATGTGGATCTACTGGACACTAAAGTCTGAAAACTCTATAATCATTAATCTCACTGCCACACCTCCTTTTAAAAGGAAAATATATAAATTCTAAACCTCTCGAGACCCTCTATGGAAAAAATAGCCACAGATGCATCTGTAACTCACATTTTTCCCAGATGCATTCTCAAGCTGGCTCAATAAATCCTGACGATTTGAGACTTACGCCTCGGTCACTCATTTTAGTTGTCAGATTCTATTATCAATAGTTTTCCATCTTTAAAAAATGAATTGGAAAACCTGTCTTCTTCTGTAATGCTCTGAAATGATTTCAGAATTATAAGAATGTTCCTTTTTCTGACAGTCTGGTAGAAATTATCTTAAGAAACATTTACCTTTGTTGGCATTTTCCTTGGGCTGCTTGAAAATCCTGTTGTCTGTGAAGGATGAGATGGTGACTGCAGCTCAAGATGGTGATAGACACCTCTATCATGTGAAAGAGGTGTCACCACTTTGGTGTATACTTTCTTTCTGTGTTTGTTATAACAGCCCCAGTTAGCTTTCTCTAACTAGCAAGACTGTTCTCACTGGAAATCACCCTCAGAAAAGCCACCTCTCTATATATTATCTATGCCAAATGTCAGCAATATCAGTTTTATGTAGATATCAGCACCAGTAACATTACTTGCAAATTTTCATGAAAAACATTTGCCCCCTCTGACTGCCAAGGTCTATTCTCCAGTCCTGCCACATTGACTCTGGGAATATTATATGAGTATGATTTCCTGGCCCCTTTCAAGGCATACAGTTCCTAAAACTTTGGGAATATTTGAAACAATAAGTGGTTTTGCATGATGGCTGGTAGCTAGAGGCTTCTGGATAGCCTCAGGACGTGAGCTGGTTCTAGGAGAACCAACCATGTGATTAAAGGGTTGGAACTTTCAGCACTCCCCATCCTGACCTCCAAAGAAGCATGGGGGTGCTGAAGGTTGAGTTTATCACAAAGCCCAGTGATTTAATCAGTCATGCCTACCTAATGAAGCTTCCACAAAAACAGAGAGATAGGGTTCAGAAAGCTCCCTGGTTACTAAACACATCCACATGCTGACAGGGTGGCACAAGTTAAATCCACAGGAATAGAATCCTCCTGAACCTCGCCCTATGTATCTTTCATATAGCTGTTCATTTGTATAATTTGTAATATTCTCTATAATAAATGGGTAGATGTAATTAAAGTATCTCCCTGAGTTCTGTGAGCCATCCTAGCAAATTATGGAACCCAGGGAAAGAGAGTTGTGGGAACCCTGAATTATAGCCAGTTTGTCGGAAGTACAGGTCACAACCTGGGACTTGCAATTGGTACTTCATATAGGGGACAGTCTTGTGGGACTGAGATCCTCACCTGTGAGATATAAAGCTCTCTCCGGGATGATAATGTCAGCATGGAATTGAAGTATAGGACACCCAGCTAGTGCTGGAAATGTGCTCGGTGTGGTAAAAACTCATTTTGGTGACCAAAACTGTGTGAGAATTGACTGTGTTAACAAAGAAAATGTGTTGGTTTTTGCCTTACAATCAGTTAAGAGGCTTTATTATCTCCCACAGACAAGGAAAAAAACATTACATTTGTGGTGAACTAAAAGAAGGCCACAGATTCTTTGACACTACTCCAATCAATAATTGATTGCCCTAGAATCTGAGCTGGCTTGTACCGTTTTCACCAATACAGGATTATGGAAGTGACTTTATGCCAATTCTGGGCCTAGCTTTTAAGGAAACTGGCAGCTTCCACTTGGCCCTTTTAAATCCTGAATCTCCACCCTGAAGAAACCACATGGACAGGCCCTAAGACTAGAGGGAATGTTAGAGTGGGTAGGTAGACAGATATGAGCAGGGCTGGAGAGAAGGCCCCCAGGAATGGCAACCAATTTTCAAGCCATAGTCAGGCAATCATAAACCTTTTCCTCTAAGAATGAGCAGGACGAGAAGGCCCCCAGAGATGTTTGGCTCACCTCAGGTGAAGGGCAGGTGACCACAAAACTATCCCTCTGAGACCATAAGTGGCCATAACTGGCACCAGGAAGGAAAGAAGGCCTCCAACAGATAGAAACCACCTGGAGCCAGTGAACCACAATCCCTGATAAGGTTTTAACAATATCAGGCAAAAGGGGCAAGATGGTGGACATTGACCTGTATATGACCTTCCCCTGGGGGAGCTCGACTAGTAAGGAAAAATCACCCCAAGGGAGCATGCACACAACTTCAGTAAACACTGTGCATGGGGCCCCTCCCAATTGCTGGCAGGCCACTGCACATGGGGTAATCAAGCAACAACCTGCCCAAGGGAGGGCTCAGTGGAAGAGAACATGGACCCTAGAAGATGAGTCAATGTATAAAGTCCCAAGCCAAGGATCAAGAGAGAGACGCTTGAATCTCTCAAATTGTCTGCTTGGTTTCTTCCAAGTGTACTTTGCTTCTTTGCTTTCTTTAATAAAATATGCCTCTGCTTTAAATCTACTTCTGCCTTTCAGTTGAATTCTTTCCTCTGAGGGGGCAGGGACCAAAACTGCTGCAAACCACTGTGGCTGGTAACAAAGAAGAGGGGTCTGGCCCAATCCAGCCTTGTAGCCATCCCTGCCAAGGCAACAGACGTGTAAAAGTTATCTGGGGTCTCCAGAGCAACCTGGCTGCAAGGTCAATACCATCAAGAGACCCCAAGTGACACCACATGGAGTATAAGAATGTTCAGCTAGGCCCTTTCTGAGTTCCAATCCAAGTTATGAGATTTAACGAAATGGTTATTGTTTTAAGTCACCAAGTTTTGGGATAGTTTGTAACGCAGCAGTAAATAACCAGAACAGTCTTTCACACCAAAAAATTTTATTGTGTCATGTTTTTTCCAAATGAAAGACTCTGTTTCTAGCTGTACCTCAAATAACCTTATATCTTCTTTAATCCTCCTTATCTTTATAATAAGCTACATAAAGTGTTCATCGTAGAAGTAGACTCCCATTTCTACTTAAACTAGTGATTCTCCACTATTACTATACTTAAGAGTTTGCCTGGGAAATTATAAAAAAATACTGGATCCTAAGGGCCCTCATCCAGACATTCTGATTTGGTAAGTCTAGTGTGGGGTTCAGGAATCTCCATTTTAAGACAGATACCCAAGTGATCTTGACACTGGTGATTCCAAGAACACACATGGAGACACATTTTAATAAAAGGTGCCAGAGATAGCGGGGCTGCAAACTAAGCCAGGTCAGTGGAAGTAAGGAAAAAACAAGGCACTTTAACTGATCTTCCCTGTCCCCATCCTTCAGCCTCATATCCAGGCTTCCCTTACCTGCATTCTTAAGCTCTATCTCCAATTAAAAACATATTCTACTTTCCAGAGAGTTTGATGCTTTTCATTTTATTTTAGCCTCTCAATCCCTGTGTGAAGTAGAACATTTTACAGAGAAGTGGGTGAACAGTATCTGACAGATACGAAGTGCACTGTCTCTGGGCATAGAGTATCTAAAGCTAAACATTCAGGTTTGGTATTGATTGATTGATTGATTGATTGATTGGAATGTCAGGTTCTTCAAATCAGAAACACCGCCACCAAGACCCATCTTCTTCATTATGATAGTTACAATCTGGCTTAATGATTAAGTGTGGATTGCTAACTCCCACAGCTTCCAGCAGCTTCTGGGCTTTCTCATCAAATGCCTCTTTGCACAACCTGAGAAAACAAGGGAACATCTCTTTTCCTGCACCCAATTTCCCTACAGCCCTCTACTTTCTCTGTAAAGAATTTATTTCAGGAGAAAAAGAAACTGTTCCGTTAAAATAGAGAGAAATTATTACAACATGCGTGAGGAGTGGGGAAGGGAACTGAGAAAGATACAGTGAGGGAGATACAGCAGTTCAAGGAAGATAGAATATATTAACAGAAGAGAAAAAGAAACTGATTAAAAACAATCCTCCAAAAGCCTTGCTATCCAAGCAAAATTAATACTACCACTGATAATAATGAAAACAGCTAACACATTTATTGTTTACTATTATGCTAGGAACTGTTCTAAGTACTTGACTCAGGTCCTTACAATAACCTTATGGGTAGATTTTATCATTTCACCCATTTTACAGATAAGCAAATCCAAACTAAGAATGATGGAGGACTAGCCTTAATTAAACATTTAGTTAGTGGTAGGGTCAGAATTCAAACTCAGCTAGGCTGGTTCCAGAGTACTCATTTAACTACCATGCTATATTTTGTCTCTCAAAATTCAATGTTCTATGAGAGAAAAACAAGGGTCTAGAATATACCCAAGGATGCACAATCAGGTTGATTTTGAGGCCTGCAATAAATGAGTGGCTTCCCAAATCCCTCATTACAGGAAATGCTCCCCATGAGAAGCCAATGGAGACTTACCCTAGAACTTGTAGTTTACACTCAGGAGACTTCAAGACTTCATATAACTTCGCAATTCCTTCATTCCCTAAGATATTCTGTGTCAGGTTCATTTTCATCAGTCTTTGGTTGATGCTAAGAGCAGAGGAGAGATCTTGACAGCAGAGAGATGTCAAACCACAGTATTCCAAACTATAGAGAAGAGAGACAAAAGATAAAAATGACTTTGTTTGATGACAAAGAATAAGCCTACAGGAGATCTGTGAACTCAAAATGGAGGATAATTCCAGAAAATTTTAAAAATGAGCAGTTAGTATAATTCAAGGACGGTAAGTACATATAATATTCATTAATACCAGATATTTCTAGGCTGAACTTATCCCTTCCAAAATAATGAATTACAAATTTGTAATTATTGTTTAAGGAATAAACAAAACATGCAAGCACATTACAAAATACTATGAAGCAACTGAATCCTTGAACATCACTAAAAATATATCACTATAACAAGATATTAGAAGCTTGGTAGTGAGTACTTAAAAGCAAGAAATAGGTCAGGCATGGTGGCCTCTAATCCCAGCACTTTAGGAGACTTAGGTGGGCAGATCACCTGAGGTCAGGAGTTCGAGACCAACCTGGCCAACGTGGGGAAATCTCATCTCTACTAAAATACAAAATTAGCTTGGCCTGGTGGCATGCACCTGTAATCCCAGCTACTCAGGAGGCTGAGGCAGGAGAATTGCTTGAACCTGGGAGGCGGAGGTTGTAGAGAGACAAGATCACACCACTGCACTCCAGCCTGAGTGGCAGAGCAAGACTCCATCTCAAAAAAAAAAGAAAGTTAGAAAGGCGATCATTAAAAAATCTAGAGACAACAGATGCTGGAGAGGATGTGCAGAAATAGGAACACTTTTACATTGTTGGTGGGAGTGCAAATTAGTTCAACCATTGTGGAAGACAGTGTGGCGATTCCTCAAGGACATAGAAATAGAAATTCCATTTGACCCAGCAATCCCATTACTGGGTATATATCCAAAGGATTATAAATTGTCCTACTATAAGGACACGTGCACAGGAATGTTCATTGTGGCACTGTTTACAATAGCAAAGACCTGGAACCAACCCAAATGCCCATCGATGATAGACTGGACAGGGAAAATGTGGCACATATACACCATGGAATATTATGCAGCCATCAAAAACGATGAGTTTGTGTCCTTTGTAGGGACATAGATTAACCTGGAAACCATCATTCTCAGCAAACTGATAGAAGAGCAGAAGATCAAACACTGCATGTTCTCACTCATAGGCGGGTGTTGAACAATGAGAACACATGGAGGGGTTGCGTTCTCCCAATGTGTCCACAGGGAGGGGAGCACTACACACTGGGGTCTGTTGGGGAGAAATAGGGGAGGGAAGGTGAGGGGTGGGGAGTTGGGGAGAGATAGCAAGGGGAGAGATGCCAGATGTTGGTGATGGGGAGGAAGGCAGGAAATCACACTGCCATGTGTGTACCTATGCAACAACCTTGCATGTTCTTCACATGTACCCCAAAACCTAAAATGCAATAAAATTAAAAAGAAAAACTAAAATAAAAAAAATAAAAAATAAATTTAAAAAAAAGCAAGGAATATAATAAGGTTTTTAGCATCATGCCATTGATGCAAATAAAAATGCAATTCTATGGCACATTTCTAATGCATTAGGTCAGCTGCCTATAGGTGGGAAGAAGAATGGCTAAGGGAAATAAATTAACCAATCCACCCATCCATCAGTCAAGGGCCTCTGCACAAGCCAATAGTATATACTGAGGAACTATGTCAAATTCAACTTTCTGCACTGAACATTCTCCTAACCAATTTGAATCTAATTTTCACCTATGTTTACCTGGCCATTGAATAAGTGAGTGCCTATACAGATGTCGAGCACACAAAACTTTTTTTTTTTGCTAAGTGATCACATTTATGTGATGAAGAATGGTCCCACTAATTATGAGACAGGGTATGTAAATATCACACAAAATCTTCTTTAGGGCGAAAAAGCATTATAAAACATAATGTGTTATTATGAATTCATCAGGAAACACAGTAATTTTACATTTTCAGTCACAAATTAGTCTCAAAATATGGAAGACAGAAACAAACAGAACTATAAAGTGAAAGACTCAAATCTAGAATTTTAATAAAAATTTTAACATATTTTTCACAGTAACAGACTATCTAGAAAAAAAATCACTAAAATTTAGATAGTTTGAACATAATTAATAATGTTAATTAACTGATACAGAATACTGCAACCAGCCAGGCACAGTAGCTGGCACCTGTAATCTCAGCACTTTGGGAGGCTGAGGAAACAGGGTGGCTTGAGGCCAGGAATTTGCGACCAGCTTTAATAACGAGCAAGATCTCATCTCTACCAAAAAAAAAAAAAAATAGCCAGACAAGGTAGTGCACGCCAGAAGTCCTAGCTACTCATGAGGCTGGGAGGATTGGTTGCCCAGCTGATTGCAGTCTACGGTGAGCATTGATCACACCACTGCACTCCAGCCTGGGTGACAGAACAAGACCCTGTCTTTAGAAAAAATAAAAATTAAATTAAAACCAATAATTTTTCATGCTCTTTTTAAATGTATTTAAAGTCATGTAGCAAATGACAACAAACTTCAAAGAACAGCACTCATACACAGTATATTCTCAGACAACAATTCTACAGACTGAATATGAAAAGGTAAGAAAAGCCTTATGTTTGAAAATTAAGGAGTATGTTTAAAAATAACCTATTAGTTGAAGAAAAAAGTTCTATGGACGTTTAAAAGCATTGTGGACTCAAAAATAACAAAAACACTGTATACAATATCAAAATCTTATGATAAAGTTAATGTAATCAATTGAAAAGAAGTGTTGGAGAAGAAAAAGCAAATTTGTATGATCTAAGCATCCAATTCAGGAATTTAGTAAATGGTAAAATAAACCCAACAAAAGTACAGTAAAAAAGATAAAAGCAGAAATTAATGAAATAGAATGTAGATGTACAATAGGGGGGATCGATGTTGTGTTCTTTGAATACAACAATAAAGAAAGGGTCAAATTCATTATCAGAAATGAGAAAAAGACATCAATATAGATGATTAAGAAGTTAAGCAAATAATAAAATATTAGATGCCTGCCAATAAGTTTTAAAATTTAGATAACATAGATAAAAATCAACAGTATTTACTTACCAAAAAGTACTCCAGGAGAAAGAGAAAACCTAAATATTTAAAAAATAGAATCAGAAGTCAAAAATCCTACACACAAAGGAAACTCCAGATTAGACAGCTTCAAAAATTTCAAGGAAAAAATAATTTCAATCTTACAAAAATCCTTTCAGGAAACTAAAAGATAAGGAATGCTCCCGAACTCATTTTATGAAAATACTGTAATTTTGATACAAAAACTTGATGAAGACTGCACAAGAAAGAAATTATAATCTCCATTATCAACAAAGATGGTTAAATGCTATTACTAACATTAACACAGTAAATTACACAAGGTATATCGGAGATATGACCAAGTTTGTTTTCGTCCAAAAATGCAAGGTTGATATAATGTATAAATCAATGTGATTCATCACATTTGGCAAACTTCTTTAAGTATAAGCAATTTCAGCAAAGTCTCAGGATACAATATCAATGTGCAAAAATCACAAGAATTTTTATACACCAATAATAGACAAACAGCCAAATCATGAGTGAACTCCCATTCACAATTGCTACAAAGAGAATAAAATACCTAGGAATATAACTGAAAAAGAATGTGAAGGACCTCTTCAAGGATAACTACAAACCACTGCTCAAGAAAATAAGAGAGGACATGAACAAATAGAAAAACATTCCATGCTCATAGATAGAATCAATATTATAAAAATGGCCATAGTGCCCAAAGTAATTTACAGATTCAATGCTATCCTCATCAAGCTACCACTGACATTCTTCACAGAACTATAAAAAACTACTTTATATTTCATAAAGAGCAAAAAAGAGCCTGTATATGCAAGAAAATCCTAAGCAAAAAGAACAAAGCTGGAGGCATCATGCTACTTGACTTCAAACTGTACTACAAGGCTACAGTAACCAAAACAGCATGGTAGTGGTACCAAAACAGATAAATAGACGAATGGAAAATAACAGAGGCCTTAGAAATAACACCACACATCTACAACCATCAGATCGTTGGCAAACCTGAAAAAAAACAAGCAATGTGGAAAGGATTCCCTATTTAATAAATGGTGTTGGGAAAACTGGCTAGCCATATGCAGAAAACTGAAACTGGATCCCTTCCTTACACCTTATACAAAAATTAACTCAAGATGTATTAAAGACTTAAATGTAAGACCTAAAACCATAAAAACCCCTAGAAGAAAATGTAGGCAATATCATTCAGGACGTAGGCATGGACAAAGACTTCATGACTAAAATACAAAAAGCAATGGCAACAAAAACCAAAATAGACAAATGGGATCCAGTTAAACTAAAGAGCTCTTTACAGCAAAAGAAACTATCATCAGAGTGAAAAGGCAACATATAGAATGGGAGAAAAATTTTGCAACTATGCATCTGACAAAGGGCTAATATCCAGAATCTATAAGGAACTTAAACAAATGTACAAGAAAAAACAACCCCATCAAAAAGTGGGTGAAGGATATGAACAGACACTTCTCAAAAGAGGACATTTATGCAGCCAACAAACATATGAAAAAAAAGCTCATCATCACTGGTCATCAGAGAAACCACAATGAGATACCATCTCATGCCAGTTAGAATGGTGATCATTAAAAAGTCAGGAAACAACAGATGCTGGAGAGGATGTAGAGAAATAAGAACGAATGCTTTTACACTGTTGGTGGGAATATAAATTAGTTCAACCATTATGGAAGACAGTGTGGCAATTCCTCAAGGATTTAGAACCAGAAATACCATTTGGCCCAGCAATCCCAATACCGGGTATATTATCCAAAGGATTATAAGTCATTCTACTATAAAGACACATACACACACAAGTCTATTGCAGCACTATTCACAATAGCAAAGACTTGGAACCAACCCAAATCCCATTACTGATAAACTGGATAAAGAAAATGTGGCACATATACACCATGGAGTACAATGCAACCATAAAAAGGATGCATTCATAACATTTGCAGGGACATGAATGAAGCTAGAAACCATCATTCTCAGCAAACTAACACAGGAACAGAAAACTAAACACCACAAAGGTCTAGAGGGGGATCCAAGATGGCCAAGTAGGAGCAGATCTGGATTGCAGCTCCCAAAGAGAGTGCGGAGGGTGAGTGGTCGCCAGATTTCCAGGTGGATTTTTATTGCCCACAGACCAGGAGATTACTGGGTGGAGGAGTGCCACGGGTCTCCAGTGTGGCTGTTTTGGCCAGCACGGCTGTTTCGGCCAGCGCGGTGGGTCTCCACAGTCTCCGCACAAAAAACTCACACAGGTCTGGGTGCCGTTTCAGGTGGCAATGAGCTCCTGAGAGACAGAGTCACCCATTCAACTGATAAAAAGAGGACTGAAATAGGCAGCTAGGCCAGGAGCTTCCCAGGTGAAAAAGCACCACGAGTTTCCAGCATAGCTGTGCTTGGGTCTCGACACAAAATCTCACACAAATCCAGGCACCTTTTCAACAGGCGAGTGGAACACCTGGGAGACAGAGTCGCCCATTCAACTGATAAAAAGGGGATGGAAGCAGGGAGCCAGGCCAGGAGATTCCTGGGCAGAAAAATGCCTCCAGCATGGCTGTTTCAGCCACACAGTGGGTTGCCACACAAAATCTCACACAAATCCGGGCACCTTTTCAACTGGTGACTGGAATGCCTGGGAGAGAGAGTCACCTGTTCAACTGAAAAAAAGGGGACTGAAACAGGGAGCCGGGCCAGGAGATTCCCAGGTGAAAAAGTGTGACGAGCCCCCAGTGTGGCTGTTTCAGCTGGCGCAGAGGGTCTCTGCACAAGAACTCCCACAAATCTGGGTGCTGTTTCAACTGGTGACTGGCACACCTGGGAGACAGAGTCGCCCATTCAACTAAAAAAAAAGGGGTCTGAGGAAGGGAGCCAGGTGATCAGGCATGGCCGGTCCCACCCTCACAAAGACCAGCAATCTGAAGCGCTCTGGATTGAGAGTTTCACAGCAAGCACAGCTGAACCCAGGATGGTCCAGCTCTGTGGGATAGGGGCGTCCACCACTACCGAGGCAGTCCACCACTACAGAGGTAGTCTGCCATTGCTGAAGCGGTCGGCCATTACCAAGGCAGTCTGCCATTGCCAAAGCAGCCCACCATTGCTGAGGCAGTCTGCCATTACAGACAGAGTCCGCCATTACAGAGGCTGGCTGCCATTGCCAAGGCAGTTCTAACTATACTCCTATAAACAGGACAGCAAGGAAGTTCACACAGCAGCAGGGCAGAGCCCACAGCAGCTCAGCAACACCTCTGCTGGCAGACTGCCTACTCACTGAGCAGGGCATCCCTGAAAAAAGGCAGCAGCATGACAGAAACTTATAAAGTCCTACTTTCCCGGGACAAAGCACCTGGGAAAAAAAAAAAAAAGGCTGTTATGAGTTCTGTTGCAGCAGACTTAAATGTACCTGCCCAGCAGCTCTGAATGGAACAACAGAGCTCACAGCTCAGCACTTGAGCTCCTATAAAGGACAGACTGTCTCCTCAAGCAGCTCCCTGACCCCCATATATCCAAAGAGTCATCTTATAAAGGAGAGCTCAGACTAACATCTGGCAGGTTTCCTTCTGGGACAAAGATAGCAGAAGAAGAAACTGGCAGCAACACTTACTGTTCTGCAGCCGCTGCAGGTGAGCCCCAGGCAAGCAGGGTCTGGAGTGGAGACCTCCAGCAGTCCTACAGCAGAGGGGGCCTGTTAGAAGGAATACTATAAAACAGAAAGAAATAACTTCATCATCAACAAACGGGACATCCACTCAGAGACACCATCTGAAAGTCACCAACTACAAAGACCACAGGTAAATAAATCCACAAAGATGGGAAGAAACCAGTGCAAAAAGGATGAAAACACCCAAGACAAGAACGTCTCTCCTCCTCCAAGGTATCACAACTCCTCACCAGCAAGGGAACAAGGCTGGATGGAGAATGAGTCTGATGAATTGACAGAATCAGGCTTCAGAAGGTGGGTAATAAGAAACTTCTGAGCTAAAAAACATGTTCTAACCCAATGCAAAGAAACTAAGAACCTCGAAAAAAGATTTGATAAAACGCTAATGAGAATAAACAGCTTAGAGAGGAATATAAATGAATTGATAGAGCTGAAAAACACAAGAACTTCGCAAAACATACACAAGTTTCAAGAGCCAAATTGACCAAGCAGAAGAAAGGATATCAGAGGTTGAAGATTAACTCAATGAAATAAAAATAGAAGGCAAGATGAGAGAAAAAAGAGTAAAAAGAAATGAACAAAGCCTCCAAGAAATATGCGATTATGTGAAAAGACTTAATCTACGTTTGACAGGTGTACCTGAATGTGACAGAGAGAATGAATCCAAGCTGGAAAATACTCTTCAGGATATTATCCAGGAAAACTTCCCCAACCTAGCAAGGCAGGCCAATATGCAAGTCCAGGAAATACAGAAAACACCACAAAGATATTCCTCAAAAAGAGCAACCCCTAGGCACATAATCATCAGATTTGCCAGGGTTGAAATGAAGGAGAAAATGCTAAGGGCAGCTAGAAAGGTCAGGTCACCCACAAAGGGAAGCCCATCAGACTCACAGCAGATCTCTCAGCAGAAACCCTACAGGCCAGAAGAGAGTGGGGGCCAAAATACAACATCCTTAAAAAAAAAGAACTTTCAACCTAGGATTCATATCCAGCCAAACTAAGTTTCATAAGCAAAGGAGAAATAAAATCCTTTACAAACAAGCAATTACTCAGAGATTTCATCACCACCAGGCCTGCTTTACAAGAGCTCCTGAAAGAAGCACTAAACATAGAAAGGAACAACCAGTACCAGCCACTCCAAAAATGTACCAAATGGTACAGAGCATCAACACAATGAAGAAACCGTATCAAGTAACAGGCAAAACAACCAGCTAGCATCAAAATGGCAGGATCAAATGCACACATAACAATATTAACCTTAAATGTATATGGGCTAAATGCCCCAATAAAAAGACACAGACTGACAAATTGGATAATAAGCCAAAACCCATCAGTGTGCTGTATCCAGGAAACCCATCTCACATGCAAGGATACACATAGGCTCAAAATAAAGGGATGGAGGAAGATTTACCAAGCAAATGGAGAGCAAAAAAACAGCAGGAGGTGCAATCCTAGTCTCTGATAAAACAGACTTTAAACCAACAAAAATAAAAAGATACAAAGAAGGACATTACATAATGGTAAAAGAATCAATGCAACAAGAAGCGCTAATGATCCTAAATATATATGCACCCAATACAGGAGCACCCAGATACATAAAGCAAGTTCTTAATGACTTACAAAGAGACTTAGACTCCCACACAATAATAGTGGGAGGCTTTAACACCCCATTGTCAATATTAGACAGATCAACAAGGCAGAAAATTAACAAGGATATCCAGGACTTGAACTCAGACCTGGACCAAGCAAACCTAATAGACATGTACAGAACTCCCCACCCCAAATCCACAGAATATACATTCTTCTCAGCACCACATCACACCTACTCTAAAAATGATCACATATTTGGAAGTAAATCACTCCTCAGCAAATGCAAAAGAATGGAAATCATAAGAAACAGTCTCTCAGATCACCGTGCAATCAAGCTAGAACTCAGAATTCAGAAACTAACTCAGAACTGCACAGCTTCATGGAAACTGAACAACTGGCTCTTGAATGTTGACTGAATAAACAATGAAATGAAGGCAGAAATAAAGATGTTCTTCAAAACCAACGAGAATGAAGACACAACGTACCAGAACCTCTGAGATACATTTAAAGCAGTGTCTAGAGGAAAATATATAGCAATAAATGCCCACATGAGAAGCAAGGAAAGATCTAAAATTGACACCCTATCATCAAAATTGAGAGAGCTAGAAGAACAAGATCAAAAAAAAAAACTCAAAACCTAGCAGAAGACAAGAAATAACTAAGATCAGAGCAGAACTGAAGGAGATAGAGAAACAAAAAACCCTTCAAAAAATTAATAAATCCAGGAGCTGGTGTTTTGAAAAGATCAACAAAATAGACCAGTAGCCAGATTAATAAAAAAGAAAAGAGAAGAATCAAATAGATGCAATAAAAAATGATAAAGGGGACATCACCACAGATTCCACAGAAATACAAACTATGATCAGAGATTACTACAAACAACTCTTTGCACACAAACCAGTAAACTTGGAAGAAATGGATAAATTCCTAGACACTTGCATCCTCCCAAGCCTAAACCAGGAAGAAGTTGTAACCCTGAATAGACCAATAACAAGGGCTGAAGTTGAGGTAGCAATTAATAGTCTACCCACCAAAAAAATCCCAGGTCCAGATGGGTTCACAGCTGAATTCTACCAAACATACAAAGAAGAGCTGGTACCACTCCTTCTGAAACTATTCCAAACAATCCAAAAAGATGGAATCCTTCCTAAATCATTGTATGAGACCAACATCATCCTAATACCAAAACCCTGAAGAGACTCAACAGGAAAAGAAAACTTCAGGCCAATATCCATGATGAACATAGATGCAAAAATCTTCAATAAAATACTAGTAAACCGATTGCAACAGCACATCAAAAAGCTTATCCATCACGATCAAGTAGACTTCATCCCAGGGATGCAAGGCTGGTTCAACACACTCAAGTCTATAAATGTAATTCACCACATAAACAGAATCAAAGACAAAAACCACATGATTATCTCAATAGATGCAGAGATGGCCTTCAACAAAATTCAACAGCCCTTTATGCTAAAAACTCTCAATAAACTAGGTATAGATGGAATGTATCTCAAAATAATAAAAGCTACTTACTACAAACCAACAGCCAGTATTGTACTGAATGGGCAAAAACTGGAAGCATTCCCTTTGAAATCTGGCACTAGACAAGGATGCCCTCTCTCACCACTCCTATTCAATATAATATTGGAAGTTCTAGCCAGAGCAATCAGGCAAGAAAATGAAATAAAGGGTATTCAAATAGGAAAGGAGGAAGTCAAATTGTCTCTATTTGCAGACAACATGATTGTATATTTAGAAGACCCCGTTGTCTCAGCCCAAAATCTCCTGAAACTGATAAGCAACTTCAGCAAAGTCTCAGGATACAAAATCAATGTGCAGAAATGACAAGTATTCCCATATACCAATAACAGACTTAAAGAGAGCCAAATCAAGAATGAACTGCCATTCACAATTGCTACAAAGAGAATAAAACACCTGGGAATACACCTAACAACAAATGTAAAGGACCTCTTCTAGGAGAACTACAAACCACTGCTCAATGAAATAAGAGAGGACACAAACAGATGGAGAAACATTCCATGTTCATGGTTAGGAAGAATCAATATTGAGAAAATGGCCATACTGCCAAAAGTAATTTACAGATTCAACGCTATCCTCATCAAGCTACCAATGACCTTCTTCACAGAACTGGAAAAAAACCACCTTAAACTTCATATGGAATCAAAAGGGAGCCTGCATAGCCAAGTCAATTCTAAGCAAAAAGAACAAAGCTGGAGGCATCATACTACCTGACTTCAAACTAAACTACAAGGCTACAGTAATCAAAACAGCGTAGTACTGGTACCAAAACAGAGATGTAGACCAATGGAACAGAACAGAGGCCTCAGAGGCAATGCCACACATCTACAACCATCTAATCTTTGACATACCTGACAAAAACAAGCAATGGGGAAAGGAGTCCCTGTTTAATAAATGGTATTGGGGAAAACTGGCTAGCCATGTGCAGAACACAGAAACTGGACCCCTTCTTCACACCTTACATTAAAATTAACTCCAGATGGATTAAAGACTTAAACATAATACCTAACACCATAAAAGCCCTAGAAGAAAACCTAGGCAAAACCATTCAGGACATAGGCATAGGCAAGGACTTCATGACTAAAACACCAAAAGCACTAGCGACAAAAGCCAAAATAGACAAATGGGACCTAATCAAACTCCACAGCTGATGCACAGCAAAAGAAACAATCATTAGAGTGAAGCGGCAACCAACAGAATGGGGAAAAATTGTTGCAATCTACCCATCTGACAAAGGGCTAATATCCAGAATCTAAAAAGAACTAAAACAGATTTACAAGAAAAAAACAAACAAACCCATTCAAAAGTGGGCGAAGGATATGAACCGACACTTTACAAAACAAGAAGACATATATGAGGTCAAAAAACATACGAAAAAATGCTTATCATCATTGGTCATTAGAGAAATGCAAATCAAAAACTACATTGAGATACCATCTCACGCCAGTTAGAGTGGCGATCATTAAAAAATCTGGAGACAACAGATGCTGGAGAGGATGTGCAGAAATAGGAACACTTTTATACTGTTGGTGGGAGTGTCAATTAGTTCAACCATTGTGGAAGACAGTGTGGCGATTCCTCAAGGATCTAGAAATAGAAATTCCACTTGACCCAGCAATCCCATTACTGGGTATATATCCAAAGGAGTATAAATCGTTCTATAATAAGGACACATGCACACGTATGTTCATTGCAGCACTGTTTAAAATAGCAAAGACTTGGAACCAACCCAAATGCCCATTGATGATAGACTGGACAGGGAAAATGTGGCACATATACGCTGTGGAATACTATGCAGCCATCAAAAACGATGAGTTTATGTCCGTTGTAGGGACATGGATGAACCTGGAAACCATCATTCTCAGCAAACTAACAGAAGAGAAAATCAAACAATGCATGTTGTCACTCATAGGCGGGTGTTGAACAATGAGAACACATGGACACAGGGAGGGGAACATCACACATTTGGGTCTGTGGGGGGGATCTAGCGGAGGACGGTGGGGAGTTGGGGAGGGATAACATGGGGAGAAATGCCAGATATAGGTGATGGGGAGGAAGGCAGAAAACCACATTGCCATCTATGTACCTATGCAACAATCTTGCATGTTCTTCACATGTATGCCAAAACCTTAGATGTAATAAAATATATTTTAAAAAAAGGTAACTAAACACTGCATGTTCTCACTCATAAAGGGGAGCTGAACAATCAGAACACATGGACACAGGGAGGGGAACATCACACACTGGGACTTTTCGGGGGATAGGGTCTAGGGGAGGCATAGTATTAGGAGAAATACCTAATGCAGATGATGGGTTGATGGGTGTAGCAAACCACCATGGCATGTGTATACCTGTGTAACAAACCTGCACGTTCTGCACATGTATCCCAGAACTTAAAGTATATTTTTTTAAAAAAAAAGAAAAAGAATATTCGTAGCAAACTAGGTGAAGGCAATTTCCTTAAATTGATAAATTGGTGGACCACTGAAATTGTGAATTGTGCTTTAAACATTGGGAACAACATATGAAAGTTCATTATCCCCAACATATTAATGTTGTATCACATATATTAACAGTTACTAAGGCATATTAAAAAGGAAAAAAGAATGTAAGATCAGAAAAGGAAGAAACAACTACATTGTATTATGCCCAAATGATGTGATTGTATGCCCAGAAAATACAAAAAGTATCTACAAATTAGCAACTAGAATAAGCAATAGAATGTGGCAGGCTATTGGATAGGAAACCAGCTTTTAAAAAACCCTGTGTTCCTGTGTATAAACACAACAAAAAAATAAGTAAAACAATCATTTACAACAGCATGAAATATAGCAAGCACTTTGGAATAGTTAACCAGTAACAAAATACAAGACCACTCAAGAAAAAATTACTAAGCATTATTGATAGAACTAAATAAATGAGGTATGTCTTTTTGGTGTATCAGGAGACTCACTGATAAAGTTAATGCAATGCAATTCAAGATGCCAACATATAGGTATGTTGGGAGCAGTACATGTGCCTGTAACTTGTTAAGTTTATATTTCCAATTTATTTGGAAGTGTAAAGTGGAAGAAGAGCCAAAATTCTCTTTAAGAAGATGGGAAGACTTGCTGCTGTGGGTATCAGGGTTTATTATAGAGCTATATTAATTAAGACAATGTATTGTTGGAACTGGGAATTACAAACAGGTCAATGGAAAAGAATAGAGAACCCAGGAACAGATCCATGCACCAATGAATATTTGCTTTATAACAAAGATGTCCCTGCCAAGCAGAGGAGAGAAAAATTTCAATATCTTTTGCTGAAAAAAAAATGAGTATACAGGAAAATTATAAAATTGAATTTATCTTTACCCATATTTTTAAAAAGTAGATTAGAGACTTCAAAGTTTCATAATTTGCCTTTGATATTTAAGAGATAATATAGAATTGGAATATAATATATGGGATATAATGGGTTTCCGTAACTATTGTGAAGATGTTTTTCTCTGTTTCCCATCTGTATGGTTTCTCCAGACCAAAAGTCTGCGTGCAAACAAAGGATAACTGGAGAACAGGTGAAGTTCTAGCCACTGGGATGGGACAAACTGATTTCATCGTTGTAGGGGAAGAGCAGCAACAATATTTGGAAAGGAACACCTTAGAACCTGGAGGTGTGGAGACTGGGGAGAATAATTAATGCTCTCTTTTTTCTCCTAGATGCAACATTTCAGCCTGGCAAAATAATTATGTAGTCTGTGGAGTCTAAGCAGCAACTGCAGCTGACAGACCAACCCATTGCCTGGTTTGTCACGCCTATCTGCATACTATGAAAACAGAAAATCTTGTGTAGACATAGCAGGTCCTGAACTACTTTGCTGTGCCTGATGCCATCAATAGCAGCCTCCTAATGTGGAGCCTTATCATATGTATACAAACACAATCACTAGCACAACCTTGTTTCAACGTGATACAAATCTGCAAGCTTCTCTTGGTGCCAGAACAGTCTTGGAATATGCCATGTATGGAAATGAGGCAGCTAGCTACAACTACCAGTGAGACTGCTTAGCTGGCTTAACAAAACTAGTGCAATAGCTACCCAAATAAAATATAATAGAAAATCCAAAATTAGAGTGACCTGTGCTCCTTTCAGTTACACACTTGCATGTGGGGAAGAGTGGACTGCTGTCTCTTTACTGTGGAAGATGGTTACTTTTGGGCCATCTTTTGCCCTTTTTTTTTTATTGCCGGAGACGCCAAAGAATGGCAGGTCATTTTAGACTCCCTTTTATGGGTTCTAATGCTTAAAAGACCTATTAGTCCCTCTTGGGACTTACTCAGTTGACTGAGTCAGAATTCTGTGGGAATGTTTTTGAAATCAGTACTACATGTTGGCCTCATCCTGTACCTGGAGTCTTGTTATTAGTAGCTTTGATTAAGTAGATGAGATTAATTGAACAGATTTGGTCCCAGTCTCTGTTAATCAGAGTGGCCAGTGGAGTAGCATATTCATGTGAAAATTCACCAGAAGCCAAGACTTTACTGTGTAGAAACAAGGGGTAGATATTTTTGGGAGATATTCTTCCATAGGTCTTTCTTTCTCTACATGTTTGCAAACAAAAATGCAAGGCCCTGACAACCCTACCTGAGCTGTTTTCCAGGGTTGTGTTTGTAATGAGCAACACTGAGGGACAAAGAACAGGCTTATTACTGCTTGTTGTAAAATCCCGGGTCTCTGAATCTCAGTGCTGCCCATGCAGGCATCTGTCTGGGCCCTCTTTGTCAGCCCTGTGAACTTGGTTGACAAAAGGAACTGATACAAACATACTAATGCTCATGCTTTCGCTCTGTTACAAGTAATAAAGTCCTTTGTCTCTGATAAGAGTCTTGTGGGTTTTGTTTTAGGCCAGCATCATGAAACAGTAACAAGTAGATTTATTAGGTTATAAGTAGGATAAAATTAAATCACAGACCTCACAGTTATAGCATCATCATTGTTATTATAAAAATATACAGCCAGTGGAAATATAAAAGCTGCATTTTCTTTGAAGAGTCAGGGGAGATTTCTCTGGAAGACTCTTAAATTTCTAAAGGCTGAGACATATCATTATGTCTGAGCTTCCCATATACTGAGCACAATTCTTGACCCTGAGATCAAGAATTCATGTTGAATAAGTGAAAATATACTAGCCAATATCAGTTCAAAATTAAATAAAATCTAGATACAGAATTGAACATAAGAAATGTCCACAATACAGAATGTGATTTTATTAGCTTACAAGTTCCTTAAGAAAATAGTATTTTACAGATAGAAGATAATTAGTAAAATCTTAAATTTCATTAAAAAAAATCAATTCAAAGACAATTAGAATATCTTAAGGATGACAGAACATGGGAGACCCAATCTAGGTACTACTTACACAATAAGTGTTTGTCCAAGGTACTAAAGAGGACACAAAGAAACACGAAATATGGCTTCTACACTAAAGAACATACAGTACATTGGCCCATTTATTTGAAATTTAGATTCTTATTTCTGAGAGTAACTTACCTTCTAGCTCCATTTATTTTTTTCCCTCTATCCATACACTAGATATTTTCTAGCTATACCAGCTACCAAATAGGCATCATTTTCCTAATGGAAAGCTGAACTCACCTGAGCCTCTGAATGTTACAGTTTGGATGTCGCAAAGCGTCACACAGAATTTTCACTCCATCATCCTGCAAATTGTTGTTCCCAAGGTCCAGACTCCTCAGATTTGGGTTGTTCAGAATAACAGAAGCCAGATCCAGACAACATGCATTAGTGAGAACACAGCCCATTAGCCTATAAGAAATACAATAGGAAAAGTGAATCCTTCCATTGTGAGGCTTAATAAGTTTCTTCCCAGGAGATATACCCAGGTATTTGAACCTCTTTTCTGTCTCTTTTCTATCTACAATCCAGGACATACATGAAAGGTTCTAATTTATCAGTAAAACAGATGGGAATTCTTAATGAGCAGAAGAAACCAGCAGGTAAAATTGTCTTCTTCCACAAACAGCTTATCTACTTCCACAAAGAGTTTTAAAAGTCTAGGGTATAAACATTTATTTTTACCAATACTTTAAAAAACAAATATAAGCTTTCCCAAGAAACACACAGATCTCTGTGCTTTCAGTTTTTAATATATCTTTAAGTAAAAAAAGTTTTCAGGAATCTATCTCAAAGTATTACCTCCAAAGAAGAAAGCTACATATAAAAAGATATTTATTCCAGGTCCTTTGCATGGCATTCAAGAGCACTTACAATCTGGCTGCAAGCTTTCTCTTTCCATACTTTACCCCTATGTTATTCTCTAACCATACACATGCATCTTCTCCAACTATATCATATTTGCTGTTGTTTCTCTTCTACTTTCTCTCTCCATTTCTCCTGTTTAGCATATCCCTACATAAAAGAATCTTCATCATTTCTCAAGCCTAAAGTAACTCTGTCTCTACTGTGAAGTCCCAGCCTTAATCCCTGAGACTTTTGCCATATCCTTACAACAGCATATGGAATATATTATCATTTGCTTTATATTTATTTCCGTTATCACCATTTTATGTTACTTGAGGACAAACGCATCACCTTAGTGACTTTTAGTTCCCTTGGCATCTAGCTCATACTGGTTGCAAACATTGGTTAAGAAAATTGACATGGTATGCATAGAGGTTTTGGAAGGTAACTAAGAAAAGTGCAGCTTTGTTTACAGCAATGGTAAGGAGAGAAAATGGGCTAGCAGAGACCTTGAGTATATAGGTCACTTAGAAATTATATCTCTTTAGTTAAATGAAGACATTGGATTTAGCAAAGTTTTCCATTAAGTAAAACTTTGTTTTCCAGTTGAATAATGATCAATGTAATTCCAGAGAATCACATAGTAACCCATATCATCTATATTTTCCTAAAGTAAATAAAGGTATTTATTGGAGTATAATTACCTTAATGTTTATAGATGTCACATTAAGCTATTAAACTGATTTGGAAGTTTAGTTATTATGAGTCAGTCCAGTCAAGACAAATACTTCTGGGTCTACCAAAGAGCTCGACCTTATAGATCTAAAAAACTATTCTGAGGTTAGACCCTTAATGGCTCACAAAAGTTACTGGTCACATGGGAGGCCCTGGTAGGAAAATAAGCTGAGATTGCTAAGTGATGTCTCTGTCTTGATTCACTGCAGCCAAAATATTTATGCAATGAAATACTAAATACCATACAGTCATTAAAAATAATCAAGAAGATAATTCAAAATAAATATTGTATTTCTTTTTTTATTCTCAGCATGCACACCTTGATAAATGTATTTCTGAAATACTATCTAGTGAAAAGGAAACCCCAAAGTCATGTCCATGTAGCAATCACAATTATATATACACATACAATGCATATATATGTATACCTGCTCACAGACTGAGAGAACATAATATTAATAAAAATGGTTGGAGTTTAAAAATGTACAGGATATTGTTAAAAATCCCCTTCCCATTCTTTCAAAGTTGACTTAATTACAAACCTGAGTTTAAATATAAATCTAAAAGAAAAACTAGCAGAGCACAATTTCGGCTTCACGGATAAAAGTAGAGGACACACAGTAGATTCACTAGGGCACAGCCAAGCAAAGAATAAAGTGGCTACTGTTCAGATTGATGCCTGTGGTCCTCCTTACCTGAGGAAAGTTGGTTAGAATTACTATGGTAATTATTTTTAAAAATCTGATGAGCAGACTTCCTCAGCTTGTCTCAGGCAGAATGAGAGAAAATCAGCTGTATATTCTGTCCTCTGATAGTTCTCAGTTCTCAGCCTTTCTTTATTTCCCCAGACACTCTGTTGTTGAAACTGCACAAAAGTAAAGTAACAGAAAACCTACTCCAAGTCCTGAAGATTGCAGCTTGGATGCCGAAAGACATCACACAGAAGCTTCACTCCATTGTCTTGTAGAGAGTTTGATCCTAGATCCAGATGCGTCAGGCTCTTGTTGTGCAGCAGAGAAGTTGACAGATGCTCAGTGCTAAGTGAAGTAAAATGACAACGCCTCAGCCTACAGGATGGACAATGTGAGGAGAGATGGAATCATTGCTGTGCTGTCCAGAGATTTCTCTCTTTGAAAAGATTTCATGATTTGATCCCTATCTATTTGCCAACATTTCATCTCAAAGGAAACACCTTCACTGCCAGCCTATCTCATTTGGGAAACAGATTTACATCAAATTGGGCTACAAACTAAATTCATATTCTTCAGCACTTTTCTTATGATACATCAAATGCTAGCCTTGTTACATTGAATATATATATATATATATATATATATATATATATATATATATATAGTACCCTGTTGCAGAACTAGCTCCATGGAACAGAGAAACAGATTGAGTAGAATAAGAGTAATCATAATAAAGTAAGTACTCTTTGTGTGTAATAGAAGTGTCATTTTCAATCTGTAAGGAAAATACATATTATGCCATTACTGCTTTTTGTACAACAGGTCTTATATAGGGGGTAAATAAGTTTAAGCCTTATAACAAAGTTAAATTTGGAATAATTTAACATGTAAATGTTAAAATTAAACTCTAGAGTACGAGATGACATAAGTGTATTTTTTAAAAGAAAGGTGCTTCCAATTATGACAAAACTTCTTGAAGTCATGAGGCAGAATTTGACCTCACAAAAAATTTTAAACTTATCTGTTCTAAAAATGACCATAAAGTTAGAAATAAAGCAACATGCTAAGAAAATTGTTTATAATATATGTAATGTACATGTGGTATTAATAACTATAATATATAACATATATAATAGAAAACATCAGAAGATAACAGCCTATGAAGAGGAAATTCCTGAATATAAAAGGCCAAAAACACTTGAAAAAATGCTCAACATTTAAATTAAAAGTTACCTTTCAACTATCTGATTATCATTGGTCAAAAAGATGGTAGATGTCCAATGAAGATGTTAAAGTGTAGGCCTCTAGACTGCTGCTGGGGATATAAACAATCTATCTGGGAGGCAATTTAACCATATTTTACCAAGTTAAAACTTTGGCTTATTAATTCCATGTTTATAAAATTACCTAATGAAACTGAACAGAATAATCACAATGTGATTCAGACATACAACAAAGTGCTGTATTTCTGTTCTGAGCTCAGATTATAGAGTAGGATAGGTGGTAGGCTTTAGTTCTGAATTCATCATCTTCTTGTGAGACATTAAGCATTATCTTTCTAAGGCTCACGTTCATCACCTGTAGAGTGAGGCACCTCAAAATCAAGTGGCCAATTTGACGCCATCAGGTACTATTGTGCAAATTAAACATACTTGACACAAGATCTAGAGTAGAGTTAGGACACAACAAATGGCAATTATTAATATCATCATCACCTTCTTTTTCATTAAGGGTAACAGGGAAAAAGCAAGGGACAGAATGTGTTCATAACATTTTGCTATTTTAAACTTATTTCTAAATATATAATATATTTAAAGGATAAAACTTGAACACTTACACAAGGCTCTGTAGAGTACATTGTGGATGTTGCAAGGCATCACCTATAAGCTTTACTCCACCATCTCCCAAGACATTGTCTGCCAAGCACAAATGTGTCAGTCTTTTATTGCTGATGAGAGCCAAAGAAAGATCCTCACAGCCAGCCTCTGTGAGACCACAGCTTTCTAAGCTGAAGGAGAAACACAGATGGGAAAGGATCTGTCAATTCCGGAAGCTCATGCTTCTCTTCTCCTTCACAGGGAAATCAGTGGGACTTATAACCCCCATATCTCAACTATAGAAGTAACCTCAACAAATCTATTTAAATTACGAATTCCACTGCAGCTGTGTCCAGGATATGATGAAACAAAACATGGAAGGCAAGAGGGAACGCTTAAAAAAGAATGAAAATAAAGAGGTCAATCAGAAAAAAAAAGATAGGTCTAAAAGTGAAATAAGAGAGGGAAGTAGAGGAAGAGAAGGTGGATGCATGTAGAGCTTATTCAGGATTGACAATCAAGCCAGTTAGTGTCAGGACCCAAGCAGTTTCCCCATCAGATCGTAATTAAGCTACACAGAGCCAAGCAAAATGATTCTACAGAAAACAAAACAGAAACACTCACGACAGTCTCTCTAGATAACATTCTGGATGTCTTAAGGCCTCACACAAAAGCTGCACTCCATTATCCAACAGATTATTAGTTGACAGATTCAGAAATATCAGGCTCTTGCTTTTGATGAGAGCATTAGATATATTTAGACAACAAAATACAGTTAGATTGCAGGATTCCAACCTGGAAAACAACACAGAAAAACAGAAATTACCACGCCTTAGAGAAAAATTACAACCAACACTCACCCAGCCTGAAGGTAGGAAGTTTCCCAATCTTTGTGATCTTGCCTGAAAATCCAACTTCTCTACACAGAAAAAAAGTTATTTAATTAAAGCATAAGGCTCTGACAGAGTCAAGGAAGGAAGGGACGGAACTTGTTTATCACATTCCCACTCCCTTAATTTCCTTAATTCCCACCCCCTTAATTCATAAATACATGAAAATACATTGAGAGCATTCAAAAGTATCTTTAAATGATAATATTTTTTAGTCTGGGAAGAATTTCCTCTAAATACAACTTGAAAGACAATGGCTCAAAGGATAACTGTATCCTTCTACACTCCAACTTCTGAAACAGAACAGAAATGGACAGGGAGTTGGGAGCAAAGTGTGTCTCCCATAGCTCATTTATTCATGAGCCCATGTTTTCTGAGGAATCCAGTTCTTATGAGTGAAAAACAAGAAGTAAATTCTACATAAAACAAAATTGTTTTTAAAGATAAAGTAAAAGAGGAAGAGAAACAGGAGACGTCCATGTAGAGAGACTCATATTTAGAGACAACTTGTGCCTTGTACATGGTCGGGAGTGATACTAACTCTGTAGTAAGAGTCAGGCAGCAGCAGCGGCAGCATTTCTGGTATTTGGAATTTCTCTGGGTGTTCCTTTTAATCAAGACTTACCAACTTGAGCCACTCAAGAATTGCTTCTTTTCATCAAAATCAGAGTATATAGAGGAAGGAACAGGAGAGCTTCTTCTTCAGTCCAGAATTATATCTTAATAGGTGACCTAGAACATGGGCTAAGGCTGAAAAAGCTCAGCGTGCCTAAAACCACAATTACTTTTGCACCAACACATAACTAATAATCAGATTAAGTTAAAAACAGGCAATATTACTTGGAAGTTTCTGGACACAAATGTACACAGAACAAAATGAAAAAATATATATCCCATTTATGAAGGAAAAATGATACTTAAAACATTTAAAAATGTTTCTAACTGTAAATATTAAATGTTTGGTAGTCCATTTTCTTTCATCCTTTCCTATTATGAGTTTCTTGAGATTTTGTCTTTTTGTATTAGTGCTAATAGAATTTTAGCTATGGGACTGCCTAACTCTTTATGTGTGAAATCTCAGCCTCATAAAAATAAAATGTTTCCCCTGTCCCTTGCAGCTGCAAAGAAAAGCAGAGAGTATTACAAATCAGAAAATATTTTATAAGAATGATTTTGTCTCATTATAATAATGAAATCTTATAAGATACCTGAACTTTAGAAGTTATTGCTATGCCTTGTGAAAACAACACTTACCTACTATTAAGTCTGTAATTTTTATCAATTGTCTTACTTTGTGTCACTCTTGTAGTAGCTACATTGATATTTCTGAATTCCTAAATTTTACAAATATTGTAAAGATTTTTTTCAAATGAGAAAAAAATCATTAATGCTCTCCTCTCATATGTATAAAGTAATAAAAAATATAACTCTTTTCTAGTTTTCTAGAGTTTGGAGGTTTTTTCTCAACTGTATTAATTATAATATCAATCACCAGTGATTCAATCAAAGGGAACTGACCATAAATATAGGCCAGCAAAATGAGACAGATTAGCTTATTACTTATATTTAGGTTCTTCTCAGGAGCCTGCACGGCTTCCTCTTAATAGTGCCACCAAAACAACACCCTTGGATAAAAATTCACGAGGCCCAAACCCCCTTAAAAGTAAGCAAATTATAAATGGTTTTGTTGTCCTTATTGCTTGCTGTCTGTAGCTCTGACCAGCTGCTATTAAGTAAAGGTCCATAAGGTTGTAAAAATGCTGTTGACTTAGAGAACCCGAGTTCCATCTACCTACAATAAGCTCTTGGTTTGAGGTTAGTCAGGGTAGGATTTTAACTGATGCAAGATGCTGGAGTTTTCTTTATGAGTTGAGCCCTGTTGGAGTAAGTTCTGTCCTGCTGGCAAACTAGGATCAGAAAACTGCTATCACCTGAAAAAGTGGCTATTCCTCAGTAAAGAGTAACTGCTACTCCTCAAGATGAGCTCCCAGGAACTCAGAGAAGCTGTGTGAATATATTTTTCCCTTCTGAAAATGTCTGCTGTGTAATTTCCAGGTTGCTCAAGAACTTCATAATTTATTTTTGTTTTTTGAGTGTAATATTCTTTTTCTGATAGGAATAGAAATTGAGAGATAATAGGAGAGTTGTTGCTGAAGCTATGTGGCTGCAGGAGCTGTTTGTTTCTAAGGATCAATATAAATGTACTGCAGGTGGCAGAAAAATTATATTTCCAAGAGAAGGAGCATTTCCATTAACAGGATAGGTTTCATGGGCCTATTCTAAATCAAGGTGAATCATTAGATAAATTAATTGGCTGTGTAATTTGAGATTTTGATTTTACCACAATGAGAAATAAAAGTACCACATGCAGAGATAAAGCTACACATCTACAGTGGACTCATTTTTGACAAAGGTGCCAAGAGCATACATGGTGGGTAAGACAGTCTCTTCAATAAATGGTGCTGGGAAAACTGGATATTCACATGTAAGAGAAGGAAACTAGCCATCTCTCAACATATATTTTAAAAAAAAAAATCAGAATAGATTAAAAACTTCAATCTAAGACTTCAAACTATTAAACTATAAAAATAAAACATTGGGGAAACTCTCCAGGACATTGGACTGGGCAAAGATTGCTTGAGTCATACCCCATATAAGCATAGGAAACGAAAGCAGAAATGGACAAATGGGATCATATCAAGTTAAAAAGCTTCTGCACAGCCGAAGAAACAACCAACAAAGTGAACAGAGAACCCACAAAATGGAAGAAAATGTTGCAGACTACCCACTTGACAAGGGATTAATAACAGAAATATATAAGGAGCTCAAACGACGCTATAGGAAAAAAAAATTAATAATCTAATTAAAAATGGGCAAAAGATCTGAATAGACATTTTTCAAAAGAAGACATACAAATAGCATATGCAAAGGTGACCAACACCATTGGTCATCAGAGAAATGCAAATCAAAACTACAGTGAGGGATTACCTCACTCCAGTTAAAATGACTTATCCAAAAGTCAGTTAATAACAAATACTTGTGAGAATGTGGAGAAAAGGGAACCCTTGCACACTGTTAGTAGCAGTACAAATTAATACAACTATTATGGAGAACACTCTGGAGTTTCCTCAAAAAAACTAAAACTAGAGCTACCATACAATTCAGCAATTCCAATGTGGAGTATATACCCAAAAGAAAGAAAATCAACATATTGAAGAGATATCTCCATTCCCATGTTTACTGCAGCACAACTCACAATAGCCAATATTTGGAAGCAATCTAAATGCCAATCAAAAGGTGAATGGATAAAGAAAACGTGGCATATATATATATACATATATACACACACACACACACACACACACACACACACACACACACACATACATACAATGAAGTACTATTCAACCATAAAAAAGAATGAGATCCTGCCATTTGCAACAATATGGATACAACTGGAGATCATTACATTAAGTGACAAGCCAGGCACAGAAAGACAAACTTTCCATGTTCTCACTTATTTGTGGGAGTAAAAAATTAAAATAATTGAACTCATGGAGACAGAGTAGAGTGATGGTTATCAGAGGCTGGGAAGGGTAGTGGGGAAAAGAGGGGGATGGGTACAAAAAGTAGTTAGAAATAATGAATGAGTATTTGACAGCACAACAGGGTGACTATAGTAAAAAATAATTGTACATTTAAAAATAACTAGAAGAGTATGCTTGGGGTGTTTATAACACAAAGGATAAACGCTTGAGGAGATAGATAACCCATTTACCCTTATGTGATTATTATGCATTGCATGTCTGTATCAAAATATTGCATGTAATCCATAAATATATACACCTACTATGTACCTACAAAAATCGAAAGTAAAAACAAAATCCTCTCAGAAAAAAATACAAATAATGGCTTTTTAGATCACAAAAGGTTCTATATTTCTTTAATGAGAAGTCTAAAGAATTTCCTAAGTATCCTACAATTCTCTTGTAGACATATAATTATTACTTATATTAACATGTTAAAGTATATAAATATATATAATTAAAATGAGTTAAATAAACGACCAGCATTTTTATAAACTGGAAGCTTGTAAATCTGGGTATCAGCCAAGACTGTAAATATTTTATACTATCTGGGTCAAGTTTTGAGGTATCATATTGTTTGGCTAGATTGTTAGTTAACAATAGTGGTTATATTATTCCTAATATTAACTTAAATATAGTTTCCAATCTTATTGATTTTGAAATGTTGAAGTAATACAATATTTTAAAAATTAGTTCTCAATTTATTTATCTAAATTTTTCTAGAGAGGTTTAGTTTCAAAGAGAGAAAATAAATTAGTCTTACCACACAATTTGTTACCCATTTGTTCTTCATACTATTCAAATAAAGATGGCAAAATCAATATATGGTTTTACATTCCATATTGAGATCAAAAACTTTTGGTCTCAACCATTAAAAAATATTTAACTTACACCTTATTTGGTACGATTATGATGCTATGTATACACATATATCATGGTTTATTAATGAATAAATGAAACGCTTTTGAATGGAGAAGAGGACTGGTAGTTTAGTCTCTGCTTGCTGGGCAGTCTGCCCAGGTGGCATAACTTCTGGTTTAAAAGTGTGTATTCTCATTTCTCCAAACTCTGTTTATATTTATGATGACTCATTAGACACTTCATGATTATAAACAACTGTAGTGAGCCACAAAGCTTCCTCACTCCTGAAGAAGAAAAAATTTCTATTGGTCCATATGCTATCTACCTGTTAAGCAATATTTTACTCTAGTTGATAATGAGACACAGCTGTGGATGTTTGCCATTCTGAGGCAAGTTCCTCTTAGCCAACTTTTTTTGTTATTGTTTTTTGACTTCTTTTAAACACAGAGTCTTGCTCCGTTGGCCAGGCTTAAGTGCAGTGGTGCCATCTTGGCTCACTGCAACCTCTGCCTTCCAGGTTTCAAGCAATTCTCCTGTCTCAGTCTCCTTAGTAGTTGGGATTGCAGGCATTCACCACCATGCATGGCTAATTTTTGTATTTTTAGTAGAGCTGGGGTTTTGCCATGTTGGTCTGGCTGGTCTCAAACTCCAGGCTTCAAATTGATCCAAAGTGGTCGGCCTCCAAAAGTGCTACAATTGCAAGCATGAGCCACCACACCTGGCCTTATCTAATATTCTGAAATATTTATCCTCTAATTCCATGAAGATATAGTGAGTGCTCTGCATTTATATACCATTTTGGTCCCCTTCAGGTGGCTGTTCTGTGGAAGCAACAATCGTTACCTTACCTTGCTTAAAGCCCCAATAGCAGAGCATACACAAACTAAGAAGAGATTCTGGGCACAATCAGAAATTACTGGACTATGCCAAGGTTTTTGTTTTTGCTCCCTTCTTGCTCAGCAAATTTTGTTTTTTGTTTTGTTTTTTTTGTTTTGTTTTGTTTTGTTTTTGAGACAGAGTTTCGCTCTTGTTCCGCAGACTGGAGTGCAATGGCGCGATCTCAGCTCACCGCAACCTCCGCCTCCCGGGTTCAGGCAATTCTCCTGCCTCAACCTCCTGAGTAGCTGGGATTACAGGCACGCGCCACCATGCCCAGCTAATGATTTTTGTATTTTTAGTAGAGACGGGGTTTCACCATGTTGACCAGGATGGTCTCGATCTCCTGACCTCGTGATCCACCCGCCTCGGCCTCCCAAAGTGCTGGGATTACAGGCTTGAGCCACCGTGCCTGGCCTGCTCAGCAAATTTTAAGAGCTCACTTTAAAGCATATTTTAAGACCTATTATAAGGTCTATGATGTGGAAAAAATTATCAAGACAAGGAGAATAGATCTTTCTCCTCTTCTTGAGAGGAGCCTTTGGTAAATATTTTAGTGAAGCATTCTCATGAAAATTAGTGATTATTTGTGTATCTTTTCAGTATGTTCATGTACAAGGGCTCACATGAGCAATTTAAAATTTTAAAAGATATTTTATTTCTAAATTAACCAAGTTCTTACAATAACTGGGGATTATGTGTTGGAAGGCAGACTGGCAAAGTCCTACCGATGTATCTACACTACTGATGTATCAACACTGCACACATCATCTAGAAACAGAGAGAGTGTAACACCAAAATGCAATTCTAAAAACATGTGCCTGGTCTATACACAAACCAAACTAATGAGGACATTCATACTGCCCATGGCTCTTATGAGATATGAAGCAAACAGAAAACTGGAACTTCTCCCACATGAAATGTTAATAGGACCACTGATTACCCATCAGTGGCCACCCACACTGGGGGAACATGCAGCTCCACATAATGGAGTATCAGATTATTACAAAGCTCTGATGACTTTGGCCAAAGCATTGTATTCACTGCTGCAAGGAGCCCTACTAGTTGACCCAGAAAGATGGTTTCCTATTTGAAAGCCTGGCAACTGTCTGTATCAAGGTATACCAAAGGACGACATTGCTCAAACCTCAAATGAAAGGACTCTTTATCAAGTCCTCCTGATCTGTCAAGCGCCAAAGTCTTTTTGTCTTGGATCCATAGCTCCACTGTAAGAAAACATCTTTCCTCTTTTTCTCAATGTAACAGCTTTTTGCTACTAATATATTTTATTTTTAGACATAGGAACCAGTGACATACTTCTCACCTGAGTTTCAGACCAGAGATTTCTGTAATGTAGATTACAGAAAATTCCTCATAATATCTTTAAACTACTTCTTAGTGGGTAAAACCTTTACTCTGACCTGGCCTGCTCACAGCTGAACTCAACCTGTTTGAAAATTATTCAACAACTTTCCAGACATGCTATAAGTGAATTCCATGTTATACTGATAAGAGTTTTTAAAATGTCATAGAAAGTCTTATTCCAGACTCCACTTATTTTTCCCATGTCTGGATTATAATTTGCTTCCTGCAAATACAAATCTACTCTGGCCCTCCATGCATCAAGCTTCAGTCTTGACCACCCTGAACTGAGTCCAGGGCTTATCACAACTTCTAATGCAAAACTTACTGTAACTATTTGTTTTGTTTGGTTTTGTCGGAAACATATTTCACCACCTTTCGTTGGAAAATGAGATCTTTCTTAAAACCTGTCACACAATGTGGAGAACACTATGACTGTGAATCTTCTCACTTTCATAGACATAAAATCAGCCAAAGAAGAGTCACCACTAAGTAGTGTGTAGTAGCCAGCAAGCACCCTGAAAGATGACCATTTCCATGCTGTTCTTTCTCAGCTTTCTGGACTGGTCACTGAGTTGCAGTTCTAAATCAAGGGGGAGTCACCATCAAAAATCAAATAAAATTGAGTCTGTCCCAGCACTGCCCTCAGTTAAAGAACATCCCCCAGTGCATTTTTTTCTATGAGAGTTCAAAGATACAATAAATCTGTTCCAGCACTTAAATATTAGAAGTGCTAATTGTTTACAAATTCTGAATCTGCTTCTATTCTCTCCACCAGCAGATTTAGGAGATGGAGACACAGAGACCTATACAGTGAGAAATCTTCGTGGGAAGATGGGAGGAGTAAGAAGTCCTACCAGGATGAAATCAGCCTGATTCTGCTGATGCTCGTTACCCCGTATTATGAAAGTAGATTCAAGCCAGTCCTATAAATAGCAAATCCAGGCTGTAAGAATGTACTTGGACAGACAAAAGCCTCAATTATAAAAACAAAACAATACAAAACAACTGAAGGCTTACCTGAGAGTCTGTAGTTTACAATCTGGGTGTTTCAAGGCTTCACACAATGACTTTACTCCATTATCCCCTATATCACTCCCTTTTAGGTCAAGATGCATCAGATTCTGGTTATGAATCAAAGAAGTAGAAATATCCTGACAACCATCAGAGAAAGTGATAAACTTCAACCTGCAGAAGAAAAATATACAGGAGATATTAGAAAAATAATCTCTCCGAGTTATAGGATTTCTTTCTTTACAATCTAATTCTTGGATATATTAATATTTTTATCTTATTTTTATCTAAAAGAATTAGGTTATGACTTCAATTTCTATCTATGTCCTGATAATTGATACTCCCAACTTTTTTTACCTTAAGGGAAAAGAAGGTGATAACATCATGAAAAGCAGAAGATGAGCCTCTGAATCTTGTAATCCCAGGAATGACTATCAAAAATTATCAGGACCATTCCAAGTACTACAACAACATTAATTTACAATAGCCAAATCTTTAAATAATTGAAGGTTAATTCACAGTTAGCATCCACTATTTGTTGCTCGGTGACTTTGTTGGGTATACAGAGGCAGCCCAAGCAAAATAATGAAGTTAAATCTGCCATTTTGTCTTATTTTCTACTCCTCAGCCCAAAATCTTGCTTTGTAACATCACCTTTCCTCCCTTCTGCCCACCACCCACCCCAGGCAAGTATACACAGGAAAATAAATCTTTTACCCATTTACACACTAACCATCCTTATCTAGTAAAAGTGCCTAAGGCACTCCATAAATATAAATGGCACCACCTCACTTATTAGGGAAAAAGGACCACACTAAGTAAGATCACATTAAGGTGGCACAGACTGAAACCTGTCATCATGGTGCCATCTCACCGACGCAACCCTCCCATTCTAAGAAAGGAAGTCTTTTAACCCAGAAGGCAATGACTGTTGTGAAGTTCCAGATTGGTGACATCCAGTGAAGGGACAATGAGGGGGAAGTGTTTAGGGGTGAGTGGAAAGGACTTCCAGGGACCCCTTAATAATAACACATATCCAGTTGCCTTATCACATCTACATGCAAGACCAGACCTACTCTATATGCTTGAAATCTGAGATTAGAATTCACTAAAAACACTGAGATTGGGAGGAAAATATTTGGTGAGAAGCCTGTCCCCACTCCCCATCCAAAAGAACATCTATTTCCAGTGCTAATGGAAACAAAGATCTATCATTTGTTCAGCATTCAGTTCATACTAAGCAACAAATGCACCTTGCACACAGTGACAGGAACAAAATACACTTGTCAAAACTCAATAAACTGAACATTATTTGTGCATTTTATTAAATGTAAATTTTTCCTCAACAGAGAAAAATTTAAGCTGATAGTAAGTTCCAGAACATGTCCCTGAAAGTGTGTCAGTGACCTGCCTAGGCTTTTAGCTCTGTGCTCTTCATTTAGAAAGTTCCTAATCAAGGAAACCCATGTGAACAGCTACTATGCCCTGTGGAATCACTGAGAACATGTCAGTCATGATCCCATGTCCCCAGTGGATTCCATTGTTCCTGTTCTTTGAGTATTTTACACAATGGATTATAAGCATTTGTTTAGTATTGGCTTCACCTAACAAGTATGAGTGGAAGGTGGGACACAAAAAGAAATTAGAATAACTCCCTTAAATTTTCTCATACCAGACTTACAGTAGCTTTTGTAGTTTACAGTCTGGGTGCATTAGTTCTTGATGAAAGATATTCATGGCTGATTTATCAAGGTTGCTATGGGACAGGTCCAATTCTCTCAAGCCTTCATTTGTATGAAGCACAGAACAGAGATCTTGCCAGCAATGAGTAATGCGATCACCATCCCTTTGCATAAATAATTGAAAAAAGAAAAACAACACTGATTTTATTTCAGCCCAGGCAGCTCTCAGAAGATAGTATTGGTGTAAAAGTAAGTGTACTTTGGAAAGGCAAAAGCATCTAGTGCAGCTCCAACGTGGCACAGTCACCAAGAAGTCTTTCTCTGGGCACTCCACAGGCCTTATTTGTTCAATGGCTCTCCCACTTCCCATCTGCTCCCCTCAACACACACAAAATAAAAACCAGAGAGGTTTGCTTTATAGAAAGAGACTCAGGAGGAATAAGAGAGAAGTATTCAAATACTTGAAGAGCCAATTATCAAAAGATAAAATAAAATTTGGTCACAAAGAATATGATTAGGATTAGTGGGTAGACATTAGGTATAAAGTGGTAGAGATTAAAAAACATAGGCCTGAGCCCAGGTCTACCAATTACTAGCTACATTATTTTAAGAGAGTTTCATCAATTCTATAAGTTCCAAGTTTTCATTGACTATAAAATGGAAATGTTGTTTCCTTCCACAGGGCTGTGAAAATTTAACAGTGCATTTTAGATGGTACACAAAAAGCACTCTGTAAATATTAAATACTTTATTATTTAATTATTAGGAATATCATCAATAAACTCAAAGAATAATAAAGAATAAAACAGGGAACAACCTGGTGATTATAAACTCAACAATAGAGCAGTTCTGAGTCCCAATTCAGCTCTGTCACTCACTGAACTGAGTTATTCTGGAAAATTTACTAACCCATGTGAGCCTCTGCTTCATCATCTTGAAAAATGAAGATAATGGTATCTATTTTTTAGGATTACTGTTAAGATTCAATAAGGTAGTACATAAAAAATGCTTAGCAAATGTCTCATGCTGTAAGTATTCAAAATAATCAGTAAATGTTATATACATGTTATATATAGATATTAAATATACATTATATTAAAATATATGAAAGTCTAGTATGTTGCCTTATATATAATAGCTACTCAATAAATATTCACTCCCATATCTTAAATTGGAATGATTGGCAATTCATAGTGATGGTCTATATCACTTGAGGTCTTAAATTTATAAAAACAAGATAATAAATCATTCAAACATTCAAGTGTTTCCTATGTGCGAACACTAGATAAAATGGTAAACCATACAGAGATCTCCTGCTCTCATAAAATTTACAATGTAGTTATATTACAGAAGAGACTGGGGTAACCTACAGTGTTTCTTTCAAAACACTGGGTTCTCTGGCTCCTTATTTGAGCAAAAATGCCAATTCTAGTACTAAATAACTCTACAACATAGGTAAGGAAAGCTAGCAGGAGGACTGGCAATCTAGTGGCCAGAATACTGTTCTAACATTTACTATAAGGCGTAAAAGATGTTTTAATGCCCTGGGTTAAATAGCATCTCCTTTAAACAGAACTCTTAAGTCTGAATTAAGAAAATTGACTGAAGATTACTCACAATTTTCCAAGGAGGGTAATGATCATAGCATCAGGGCCTACAATTTCTACTACCACAGTTTGGAAATAAATAAAATGTATGCTCTTATAAGAGAGGAATGCTTCTGCAATTGCATATAATGGCACTCAACAGCTTGGGTAAAGTTAGCAAACCAAGGAAGTACAATCAGATGTTTACCTCAGTCAAGTTATATGCCTTCTTGGTACCACACTTTTGTCCTAAGTAAAATGGAAATAATAGCAACTACCTCATAGGATTACTGGAAGACTAAATGAGATCAAGGACTTAGAAGACTGCCAGGTTATGTGGTAAGCACTCAGCAACTTAACTATCATTTCATGTGTGCTTGAATCGAGAAATTTTCTAGGTATACATCTCTGAGTCTCAGTTTTGTAATCTTAAAAATAAATACAAATTGTTGCCAACATTAAATTGAATATTATGTTAAACATCTGGTTCACTATACAACTATATAGCACATAGGAAGTCCTCAATTAATTTTATATACATCTGGGAATGAATTCCATAATTCAATTATTTCCTCAGATTTAGGTGACTAGAGTCAGAAAAGCCAACTTAAGGAAGGAGATAGAGCAGAATAATATACATAAAACATTAAGGTTCATTTCCTTTTTTTCAAAAATATTCATTTAGCACCTCAGCTCTGGGACCTCAGCCAAACAACTCCTTCCTCTGACAAAATCTACTTCTCTCCCTTACAAGGCACTTCTAGGGAATGGCCCTAACACACTTACCAAGTGTTAGTTGGGAGGCTTGTTTTTAACATCTTCTTCTCAAATACCATAGTTACAGACAGCCTGATGGTCTGCAAACACCGGCTGTGCTTAAGACAGAAGGAAGATACAAGCAAATGGATTTTCTCAGAAATATTAATGGCAACCTTTTGAAAATACCTCATTGACTGGCTTATAAATGCTTTATCTTGAGTCTCATACAGATAGTGAAACAACTCCAGAAATCCCAGCTGTGATGGAGAATATTCACTTTTTCCTAATACTTCCATCCACTGAAGTAACTTTGATTTTATCTTCGGTGATATTTTACAGTTAAAAGTCTTCTCCAGTTGTTTTACTCGATTTTTATTCAAAAGGCCAAACAAAAAAAACTTGGTCTGTGTCAAATGGGGGTCTTTATGACTTGTGCTTTGAAGTAATGACTTCAAGTCTTCAAAAGGCTTGAAGGAAGGGTCCCCAGATTCCCAATTGCCTTTCAACATATAGAACATAGCTGCAAAAAACTCCTGAACATGAAGGTGGGTGAATACATAGCAGTTTTCATACTCTGCATCCTTTTGAAGAATATTCCTGTCCAGAAAAGTTGAGACATCAGATTTAGTTAACCCAAGCCTTCTGAGATTTTCTCTGTAAAACACGTAAGTCATAGTCCATATTCCTTTGGCAGCAACATGGCACAGGCTTCTCAGCTGGGCTTGGTTGAGTAGACTAGGAGAGCATCCATCTACTGGTGTGAACAAGCTAGAGATATAGCACGTAAACAGAGCCGTGGTTGTTTGGCAGGTCAATGTGACATCACCACCCTTCTCCATTTGCTGCTTCAGACAAGTACAAGTGGCCAGGCACACTAGGGGGACTTGGCACATGCTAAACAGCATCTCATTGTTTTTTAGTGAACTGAATGCTTTCTTGGCCCACCTCTTATTTTCAAAAAACTGGTAAATATACTCCTCTCTTGCACCCTCAGACATTCCTAGTAGCTCTACAGAATGGTGATTCTTCAACAACTGCTTTAGTCTCTTGGAAGCTGTGAGTCTTGCTGTCACCAATAAGAATGCCTCAGGGAGCATCACTTTCCTCAGCAAACTACTCATGAGGAAGGACACTGGGTGTTCTTGGGTCCAGTCCTCACACAGTGCAAACTCAGGTTCTTCAAATGCAAAGTTCAGTTCATCGAAACTGTCAATAATAAACAGGAGGCTGCTTTGCTGGGATAGGATCCCTTCAATGGCACCTTCTGTGCTGGGCCAGTCCTTTGATATCAGTTGAGCAAAGCTTCTCTCTTTCAATTGGTTAATTTCTCTCCCATTGAGATAAAAAACATACGTAAACCTCTGCTGGTAGAGATTGCCCTCTGCCCAATCCAACATTGCCTTTCTCACTAAGGTTGTTTTCCCAACACCAGCAGCTCCCTGAAGCACCACTGTCTGTGGCTGTTCACCGGTTTTGACATCCACATCAAACAACTGTTCCAACAGTTTTCTGTCTTCCTGAGTAGTTCTATGATGGAAATCTTCAGGCTGTTCAGCCAAAGATTTCTTGTCCCATGCAATGCAAAATTTTTCCTTTATTCGAATTCTGTATTCTGTTCCATCACCTGCGTCAGAATGGCATAGGTTAAAAGCACAAAACAAAGACACATGATTAAAACAAATTCTATGAAATGCATTATCAAGAATACCAAACTTGGAGTTAGGAACAAGAAAGAATATAGGTTGAAATCAGAGCAGGTTTAGATTTTTTTAAAATTATATAAATCAAATAAAAATATTCCTATAGATTTAAAACCTGAATTAGATGCTGTAACAAAAAACAGAATTGACAATACAGAAAAATGAATTTGTGATGGGAAATAAAAGCCAGATACATTCTGCAAAAAAATATATATTTTTTCTTTGCCAAAAAAAAAAATATTTTTCTTCTTTCCACTTTTCCTCCTACAGAGAAAAAAGGTGATAGACATGGAGAACAGAGATGTCATACAGATAAAAAAAAGAACAGAAGCAACCATTAGCAATAATAGGGAAGACCCCAAGGCAGACCTGAATCTACAGATCAAAATAATTTACTTTGTACAAGTAAAAAGTTAATAAACATTGAATCATAGCTTAATATTTTGAAAAAGAAAAATATCCTAAGTGAAATAGAATGAAAATATAATTCACCTTTACCTGTTTAAGTCTGATCCTGTAGAGATCCTTTAGATCTCTAATAAAAGGACATGATCTCAGGGAAGACTTCTCTGATCCTCACTGCTAGACTACTTCCCCCTTTTATATATTCTCAGAACAGTACATTTTCATTCACATACATGTCACAAACTGTAATTACTTTTTAAAATAAATGATGCACTTGGCTAGGCGCTTCATCATTGCATGTTCAGTGTCTAACACATCTCCTTGCACACAAGAAGTATCAAATATATTTGTGCAATAAAAAATGAGAGAATACAATCATATAATTGAGTACTTTACAACTTTTGAATAAAGTGTAACTATAGATACTGATATCCCCCCAAATAATAAACAAAAAAGATATCAAGTTTTTGGGAATTATGTACAATATGATCCTCTCCTGAGGAAAAAAAATGAACCAACTTTACGTATCTGAAAACCTATACCGTATCCACCAATATATTAACACTGATTATTTCTGAATCATAGGATTGGGGATGGGGAGTGGGAAGAGTGAGAAACTCGCTTTATGTACTTTTTAAATAATATTTGAATCTTTTTTTTAAAAAAAAAAGCTCATTTTGCTTATGTGAAGTTTAAAAACAAAGCTAAAACATAAACAAATGATAACTAAAAATTTCCAAAAAGCAAAAATAATGATTGTCCAAGCAGGGAGAAAAAAAAAACACTATTTACCCAAAATTAAAACCTACCATGAAACTATAGTAATTCAAACAGTGTGATGTCAGTACATTCATAGAGAAAATAATCAGTAAATCATTGCTGTACTTCTTATTTTCTATTTTGTACTTACAGTATTTTCCAAAGTTTCTATAATACAGTTTACTTTTATCACAATTTGCCAAATAATTTGAAGACATTTATTAGCTATCTGTGTGCAATTATCTGCACATAAGGAAATACCCATTAGGTTTGAAATAATAAAACAAAGCTTATTAACCATGAGTTGTTTTCTCATACCACAAACATAAACTTCTTTATATTGAATCAGAAATTAAGGTCACAGTGGGAAATTATATTCAAGGTCATTTAATGAAGCAAGCAATTTTTATATTTTACTGCTTAGGATGAAGTTTTCAATTATTTCTTGAATGAAACAAAGTGGCTTGTTAGAATGTGGCTGGATTAAGAATAAAGTTTTCTCACTTGATCCAATTTTCTTTCTACTGTAATTCCATTTATATAAACTGGAATTAAATTATGTAGAATTCAAAACAAAGTGGGGAACTGGTGTTACACCAATGATCTGAAATCCCCAACCTTTTGGGCACCAGGGACAAGTTTTGTGGAAGACAATTTTTCCATGAACGTCGGGGGCAGGGGTGACAGGGCAGGGAGGGGAGATGTTTTCAGGATGATTCAATCATATTACATATATCATTAGATTCTCAAAAGGAGCATACAGTGTAGATCCCCTACATGTGCGGTTCACAATAGGGTTCCTGCTCATATGAGAGCTCAGGTGGTAATCCTCACTCGGCCACTCACATCCTATTATGTGACCTAGTTCCTGAGGGGCCACCAACCAGTAAGAGTCCGTGGCATAGGAGTTGGGGGCCCCTGTGTTAACTACAACTGAGAAGACCTGGTTCTAGAAATCAGTTTTTATATGAACCAGTTTGTCGCCACTCTTAGAATTTAATTACAGCACCATCTTTAAAGAAAGAAAGGAGATGTGATAAACTGAAAGTTTCTTGCCAACTCAGTGAACTCTTTAGTCCATAAAACATAAACATTAATATACCTTTGTGCATCAGCCCTTTAACTTTTGAGCAGGCATTCTAAACACTGCTCTCTTGAGGAACTGAATTAACAAGGCCCTGATTCTGACTTTGGACAGAGAGCTAGTTTTGTTAACTCTTTTGGGGTGACATTCAGGAAACAGGTGGGGTATTAGAAGAAGTTAGCAAGAGTTGGCCAGGCACAGTGGTTCACACCTGTAATCCCAGCACTTTGGGAGGCCGAGGCAGATGGATCAAGAGGTCAGAAGATAGAGACCATCCTGGATAACACTGTCAAACCCCATCTCTATTAAAAGTACAAAAAATTAGCTAGGCATGGTGGCGCGTGCCTGTAGTCCCAGCTACCCAGGAGGCTGAGGCAGAAGAATCACTTGAACCTGGAAGGTGGAGGTTGCAGTGATCCAAGATGATGCCACTGCACTCCAGCCTAGGTGACAGAGTGAGATTCCATCCCCAAAAAAAAAAAAAAAAAAAAAAAAGTAAGCGTTGAACAAAGTTCTCTGGGAGATAAATCCCCATCCTGTATAAAAACTTTGAATGCCTCCCAAGTCTGATGAAAGGCCTAATTACTCACCCAGCACTGCCTCCTGATCTGTTTGTGTGTCTTCAGCAGTGGCATCATCTGGTCCTATACTCTGGGCCGACCCTGCAACAGATTCCAATGGAATTTTGAGATTTAACAAAAACAAAGTGAGCTTTCATGATGGCCAGAACAGAGGCCAGCATTCTCATCAGTAGTACAATTCTATGGCTATCTGGATTTAAGAAAACTAGAGCTGCCAGAGTCAAAGCTTAGCTGGGGGAAGAAACAATGTGATATGGTCAACACTGAAGTTGGAGACCTCTTGCCCTGGTTTCCACCCTGTGACTAACTCCAGGGCAAATGGTGTAGTGTAAGCCTCAATTTCCTTGTCCATATTGACTTCACTAGGATATGGTAAGGTGCAAAGGAGACAATGGATATGAATATTTTATATGTACATATATATTTTAATATACATATATAAATCTGTAAAGCCTTGTACATGAGTAAGGAATTCTAGATATCTATAACATTTCATATCTGAGAATGACTAAAAATACTGGCTTGGCTTATGTCCAATAATAATTTTTACCTCGTTCCTCATATTTCAGCAAATATGTTAAATCATATTTGATTCCTCAAAATGTTGCCTAACTTATAACTTGTAGTTCAGCGAAGGCACTTTATGGGACAATTCCTATCACTTAATTCCTTTAATCATTTCAATTAATACAAGATGGATGAATTGCCCCCAGTTAAGGAGCTAGGCTGAGTAGCAGTACTCAAAACCCTTCTGCCTCTCCTTCCTCAAATAGTCCAACAAGCTCCCCATGCACAAGACCACCATGGAGCTTCTGTCCCCCAAAATGGTTTAATCCCTAAATCCCTCTTACAGAATCATTCCAATGGGCTCCAGGAAGCACTTCCTTCCCACCTAGCCCCTAGAATCACTCACGGTTGATCTCTGCTTTTGCTCTCTCACACAGATTCTTCAGATTCATCTTGCCAAATATTTTGAGAGTCACACTCCAGGCTTTCTCTCCTGGATAATATTTCTTTATCAAGTTGGCCAGGTCCTCTCGCCTGGCCTTCCTCACTTCAGTCCAGGGTATCAGGCCGTGCTCAGGTTCCACGGTCTCCTTTAGGAATAATTTGAATGTGTTTAATTCCTCTTTGTTTAGCTCCTCCAAATACAATAGCAGCCCAAGATCAGCAAAGAAGGAAGATGATGATGAATCTGCCATCTTGTCCTTGGATTAATATTCAGGCCTCTGTGGGAGAAAAAAATAACCAAAAGCACATGGAATAAATGGGACATAGGGAAAAGACAGATTTCAAAATGAAATACCTATATAGATTAACAAACATTTGCAGAAGTCCACTATATTAGGTTTGGTACTGACCTACTGTCCTCTGTTACACATCTTCTTTCACAAAGCATTCTTCTAATATAGACCACTATACTGAATATTTATTCTACCTTCTTAGGATTTATTCCCAGCCCTACCACTTATTAGCTATAAAAATAAAGATAATTTCTCTCTTTCAACCTCAGTTTACTCTTCTGCTAAGTGGGGATAGCAGAGCCAACCTCTAATTTTTGTACGGATCAAATGAACTAGGGTTCATATATAACCTGGCACAGAACCAGCTCCTCCTAAGTATTGCTAACTGTCCATCTTTATCCCTTCTAATCACTTAAACCATACTCTCCCAAGCACCATCAAGCTTTCTTAATCTCTTTTGGTGATTTGCCTGAAGAGGCAGAGCTAGTAAGTGGTGCAGCTGGAATTCAACTTAGATCTTTCACTAAAATTCCTGCCCTTTCCAGTCTTTCATAATGTCTCCCCCATTCTTGCTAATGTGATTGAAAAAGAAAAATGGATAGGGAAAATAAAAGTATATAGAAGGGAGAGTTCTCCTTTTAAACAGAAGGTGAATTATCGCAAAACTTATATAGTAAATTTGGATTTTCTCCTATAGTAATTGGTGAGCTATCAGCTGTTTTAAGCTTATTTATTTACACAGTAAAAACATTCTAGATTACAGATAAATCTGACAAAAACAAGTCCTATAGTAATTTTTTTTTAAAAGTAAAAAAGAAAAGATTTGAGGAAATTTGAAAGAATAACACTGAAATTTCTTCAGGACATACAGAATGTGGTAGGTGAGGGAATGCAAGGCATAGGACACATCTTCAGCTTCCTGTCTAAAAATTGACAGATATCACTGCATATGTGCCCATCTTTGTCTTTCCTGTTACAAAGGAGGGGAGCTCTCTTCCCTTTTTTATAGCTTATTCCTTCACCTGTGATCTAAATCTCATAAGCAATTGTTCCCAAAGGGATTTAATCCATTAGAAATCTATCTTCTTCAACTTCTCCCTGTCCACCAAGTCCTTCTCATAGTCCTTAAATGTGCCCAAACCTAGCTTAGTCTTTTACAAAGATTCCCTTTACTCCAAATCCCCCTCATCTTCATAGTCAAACTTCTACGGTCTTCTATACTCTATCACCTATTATATTATACCTCCTCAATCCACTGCAACCGAACTTTTGCCACCACAATTTCACTGAAATAACTCATACCAATAACCTCCTTGTTGCAAAATCCAAGGAGCATTTTGAGATACAAATTTCCTATCTGTAAACAGGAATAGCAAGAGTACCTACCTCTGCAAGGATTAAAGAAGCTAATCTATGCATCTAACTTTAACAAGGTGCCATATGTTAATATTGCTATTTTAACAATGCCTTACATCTGGATATTTACATGCCTCTTTGCTGTCATAATCCCACACTTTCTTCATTTTCCTCCTCTTTTCTGGGTATCCCTCTGAGCCAAGATCTATGTGAGTCTGAATCCTATTGGCTTTCTACTACATAGAATCTATAATTATAACAGAGTACAATATACTTTAGTCTCCTTCCCAACGGTTTTATGCTGTTCTTGAAGGAATTTGTTGTTTTGTTTTGTCTTTTTACATTTTTAGAAAGAGGAACACATGTTTGGCACTGTTTCGCTTATATGAAGGCATTCATTTATTCAAAAATGCCCTGAACTAAAATGGGAACCCAAGATCTATGAGGACTTCAATTTGAAAATTTATTGATATAAATTTTTGCCTATAACAAAGCATATTTGTTCAAAATAATTAGCTCATATTAATAATGACTATATTTGTGAGGACCTAGTGTGTATAGGCTCTTTATGCAAATTTTCCCAAGTCTTTAAAACAGACCTGAAAGTTTGATTTTATCAAAATTTCCAGATACAGAGTCTCAGAAATTAAGAAACTTGCCCAGGTTACAGAGTTGACAAATGACCTATGAAACTACAAAGCTCATTCTCTTTCTACTACATAGCACTGCCTTTTAACTTCACTTCATTTTCCTAGTGAAATTAAAAGGAAATTCAGAGTTATACGAAATCTGTGTGGCCATGCTCTGTGATAGCAGACCCTGTGCTGAACACCAGACTAGAAGAGGAAGACCTCTAAATATGGCATGACAATCATCATGTCTAGAGTAGCTCCAGGAGAACACAAAGGAATACGGGCTTCTTGCCTAGAGAGGGTAGAGACAAGGAGGTCTCAGGGAAGTAATATTTGACCTAGGAAGCCAGGTGTTTCCACCCTTGTCATACAGTTCTGGCTGATTTCCTTTCTTGGTCACTCTAATTAAATCTCCTATAGCAGTTTTCCAACCTCAGTAGTACTGACATTTTAGGCCGAGATTGGTACTACTTCCTTGGCATCCACACTGTATGTGCCTTATATGTTTAGCAGCACTCATGGCTTCTACCTATTTGATGCCAATTAGAACCTTGGATCTTCTACAGTTGTGACAAACAAAAATGTCTCTAGATATTGCCAAACATCCCCAGGGCAGCAGACTGCCCTCAGTTGAAAAAACAAGAGTCTAACCTCTACTGCTAAGTGTACAACTTCTTTTATGGGAGATGGAGTCTCACTCTGTCACCCAGGCTGGACTGCGGTAGCAGATCTCAGCTCACTACAACCTTTGCCTCCCCGCCTGGGTTCAAGTGATTCTCCTGCCTCATCCTCCAGAGTAACTGGGACTTCAGGTGCCTGCCACCATGCCTGGATAATTTTTTTATTTTTTATTTTTAGTAGAGATAGGTTTTTATCATGTTGGCTACACTGGTCCCCAAATCCTGACCTCAAGTGATTCACCCACCTGGGCCTCCCAAAGTGCTGGGATTACAGGCAAAAGGAGTGAGCCATGGCGCCCAGCCTAAGTGTACAACTTTTATCATGATAATTAAAGAAAAAGAGTAGACAGCCAAGAAAAAATGTTCTCATTAGATTTTAATATATTATAGAAGAGATACCATAATTGGGAGGAAATAATTCAGTGTCATTTATTAGGACAACTTATAAACCATTTTGACAAGAATTAATTAGTATCCCCAAATGCCCGTCAATGATAGACTGGATAAAGAAAATGTGGCACAACCTTTATAGAAAAGAGTACGGAGAGAGAGATCCAAGATGGCTGATCACTAGCAGCTCGGGATTGTAGCTCCCACTGAAAGCGCAGAGAACGAGAGGACGCCACATTTTCAGATCAATTTTTGTTGCTCACGCACCAGGAGATTCCCAGCAGAGGAGCCCCACTTCTTGCCAGCGTGACTCTTGAGGCCGGTGAGGCGGTTTTGCTGCTGCCTTGGAGCGGTGATTCTCGGTGCAGAGTCAGAAAAGCACCATCAATCTTAAAGCCACTGTTTTGGCCGGCACAGTGGGTTGCTCAGATTTTAGAACCGGGAATCAACAAGTTGGACATCCATTCAGAAACCCAACTATAAAGACGGTAATTATAAAGACCACAGATGGATAAATTTATAACGAAGGGAAGAAACCAGCCTAAAAAGGCTGAGAATACCCAAAATCAGAACGCCTCACCCTCTACAGGGGATCACCGTTCCTCATCAGCAACAGAACAAGGCCTGATGGAGAAAGACTGTGTTCCATTAACAGAAGCAGGCTTTAAAAAGTGGATGATAAGAAACTTCTGGGAATTAAAAGAACTTGTTCTAACCCAATGCAAAGAAACTAAGAACTTTGAAAAAAGGTTTGACGAAATGTTAACAATAACACACAACTTAGAGAGGAATATAAATGAATTAATGGAGCTGAAAAACACAACACGAGAACTTCGCGAACTATGCACAAGTTTTAACAGCCGAATTGATCAAGCAGAAGAAAATATATCAGAGGTCGAAGACCAACTTCATGAAATAAAACAAAAAGACAAGATTAGAGAATAAAGGATAAAAAAGAACGAGCAAAGTCTCCAAGAAATATGGGACTATGTGAAAAGACCTAATCTACGTTTGATAGGTGTACCTGAATGTCATGAAGAGAATCAATCCAAGCTGGAAAATACGCTTCAGGAAAACTTTCCCAACCTAGCAAGGCAGGACAATATTCAACTTCAGGTAATACAGAGAACACCACAAAGATATTCCTCAACAAGACCAACCTCAAGGCACATAATCGCCAGATTCACCAGGGTTGAAATGAAGGAGAAAATACTGAGGGCAGCCAGAGAGAAAGGTCAGGTTACCCATAAAGGGAAGCCCATCAGACTCACAGCAGATCTCCCAGCAGAAACCCTACAAGCCAGAAGAGAGTGGGGGCCAATATTCAACATCCTTAAAGAAAACAACTTTCAACCCAGAATTTTACATCCAGCCAAACTAAGCTTCATAAGCAAAGGAAAAACAAAATCTTTTGTGAACAAGCAAGCACTCAGAGATTTCATCACCACCAGGCCTGCTTTACAAGAGCTTCTGAAAGAACCACTACAAATAGAAAGGAACAACCAGTATCAGCCTTTCTAAAAAATACCAAAAAATAAAGAACATCAACATAATTAAGAAATTGGCAAAACAGCCAGCCAACATTAAATGACAATATCAAACTCACATATATTGTTATTAATCCTAAATTTAAATTGACTAAATCCCCCAATCCAAAGACACAGACAGGCAAAAAAAGCCAAGACCCATTGGTATGCTACATCCAGATCCATCTCACATCCAAGGATACACAAAGACTTAAAGAGATGGAGAAAAATTTACTAACCAAATAGAGAGCAAAAATAAATAAATAGAAAGCAGGAGTTGCAATTTTTACTGATAAAATACACATTAAAGCAACAAAGATCAATAGAAGCAAATAAGGACATTATATAATGATAAAAGGATCAATGCAGCAAGAAGAACTAAAGATCCTAAATATATATATACGCACTCAATACAGGAATACCCAGATATATAAGACTTATAAAGAGACTTGGACTCCCACACAATAATAGTGGGAGACTTCAACAAAGTTAACATCGATATTCAGGACTTGAACTCAGATCCGGAACAAGTAGACTTAATTAACATTTATAGAACTCTCCACTTAAATACACAAAATATACACTCTTATCAGTACTACATCACACCTATTTACAGGTTTAAATGAAATATTGGTTGGCTGCTTGTTAATTATTTTCTTCCCTCATTTTTTTTAATGTATCTATTAAACACAATTACAGTCATACCCATTTTTAGACTGCATTCTAGCCCAGGCAATAAAGCAACACCCCTGTTCTCTCTCTCCCTCTTCCTTCCTTTCCTTCATTCTTTTTTTTCATTCTTTCTCTTTCCTTCTTTCTCTTTCTTCCTCTAAAAAAAAAAAAAAGAAAAAAAAAAAAAAAAAAATGGGGCAAAAACAACATGGAATACTATACAGCCATTTAAAAAGGATGAGTTCGTGTCCTTTGCAGGGACATGGATGAAGCTGGAAGCCATCATTCTCAGCAAACTGACACAAGAACAGAAAACCAAACACCACATGTTCTTACTCATAAGTGGGTGTTGAACAATGAGAACACATGGACACAGGGAGGGAAACATCACACACTGGGGGCTGCTGGGGGGTTGGGGGGGATAGAGGAGGGATCACAGAGGGTAGGGATATTGGGGAAGGATAACATTATGAGAAATACCTAATGTAGATGATAGCGGGGGAAGGGATGGATGCACCAAATTAGCATGGCATGTGTATACCTATGTAACAATCCTTCACAATCTGCACATGTACCGCAGAACTTAAAGTATAATAAAAATAATTAAATAAATCTTAGATATAGTAAGTCAGTACATCGTTAATACTTCAAATCAGGGAGGAAAAAACAGCAAAGAATATTTATCACAACTTAGGAAAGGAGGGACTTACCAGTTTAGACACAATAAGGGAATTGACCAAGAGTCGCAATGAATATTTAAAGATATATTGTTAACTATGAGGAAATTAAAACCTCTTGCCCTTAGAATTCAAACGCAAATAGTCAACCAAAAACAGCAAAAATGTTTACAGGGAATATGGCAAATAAACAGCTGAAGTGTAAATTAATAAAACCACTTTAAAACTGTTTGTCTTAACTACTAAAATTGGAGATGTCCACCCAGACCTAAATTTTGGTTTCTAACTGTACCATTTGCCAATAAATGGAATCAGGGATCCTCTGAGAAACTGCCAATTCTAGGGCTGGGACAGGGAATAGATAAGATGAGCCTATAGCATCTCATAGTGCCAGAAACAAAGAAAATAAAATAATGGTGTACGTCAAAAAGACCCAAGATACAACCAGAAAGAGATCCCAATGGCCTAAATAAAGATATTGGATTATAGCCCAAAGTACAAAGCAAATATCCATGAGTCTGTACTGGTATAGATAAATGTCTGAATAAATGAGAGAAAAGAGCCAAATCTCTCTTAGAGAAGATTTCCAAATACTTTATGTAGGATATTCTCTCCTCCAGGAAGTGACTCTTAACCCAACTGTACCCTACTTCCAAGAGCATTGACTGTGCTTATTGATTTCCTTCCAAAGGGAGGAATATGGGAGTAGGTGGGGAGAGTGGAGAAACTTTTTAGTGAGAAACCTGACAAACACTGCCCCAAGATCAAGGCTACTATTATCATAAGTAAGTCACTATGATAGTATGTACTGTTGATATTGTGACAAGAATGGCATGTTACCACTATGATATTCCTTCCCCAAACCCATCATCCTAGTCCAGCCATAAGAAAATAACAAAGTGATAGACATGCTACAAGTTACCTGACGAGTACTTCTAAGAACTGTCTATGTCATCAGAAAACAAGGAAACACTGAGATACTTTCACAGACTAGAGGAATCTACAGAGACAAAATGATTAAATGTAATATTTAGGAAAAGAAAAAGAATGCTATGGAAAAACTAGTGAAATCCAAATTAAGTGCAACTTAATTGCCTTATTGTATTCATTGTGACAATTATACCATAGTAATGCAAGATATTAAAAATTGAGGAAATTGGGTGACAGGTATACAATAAATTTCTGAAATTCTAAAAAAAAAAAACTATTCTAAAATGGTTATTCCTTAAAACTGAAAATATATATACACCATGACACAGCAATTACAGTCCTTAGAAAATATCCAATAGAAATATGTGTGTAAGTACAGTAGGAGATATGCAATAAATACAGACCCACTGCTTTTAATTCCTAACCACTGGAAAAGACCCAAGAGTCCATCTATAGTAGAACCAATCAATACACTGTTGCAAATTCATACAATGAAATCCTAAACAGCAAAGAAAATATATGATTGCAGCTAGAATATGCCACTAGAATAAATCTCATAATTAGTGAAAGAAAGAAGTCAAATCAAACAAGATTATGAAGTAACTATCATAAAAGTAGGTTTCCTAATACCTCTGTGGAGATGTGGTGGAGGGGGATGAAGGGGACCTTAGGTCCTGGTAATGAAAGTCCTATTCCTCGATCTGCTGATGGTTTACTTGAGTGATCACTTGGTAATCATTTACTAGGCTGCATGTTTATGTTTAGTGCAGTCTTCTATGAGTTACAGTTCACACTAAAATATTGTTTTGAAAAGGTTCAAATCCCTAAAATGGCATGCTACAAATAGGTCAGAATAGCAATAAAACAAATTTATTGTGAATAGCCTATTCATAGGATGGGGGAAAAAAGGCAAAATGCAAATGGCTAACAAGTATTTCAGAAAATTTTCAAACTTAAGCAGATAGCACAACTGATGCGAACCAGGAAACGTCTCTTCTCAAAGATCAAAATGGCAAAAATAAGCTTTAAAAAACAATATCACATAAAAGTAAAGAGTTAACATAAATGTTAATTACTACACTCTTGAAAAACTGCATATCTGCATGTCTACTGAGAACTTTACAAACATGCATGACTTTTCAAACAGTATCTTCTTTGGGAAATCATCCCAAATAATAAAAATCCTGAAAAAAATCCTAAATACAGAAGAAAGGTTTTGTGCATAAGAGTGTTTATTTAGAATAGTAAATAATTGTCAATAAGGATTCAATTATAATAAAACAAATGCATAAAAATATAGCACACACTTGATTTTTCAGTCATTAAAATGACCTCGTCATACAGCAAAACAGATGGCAGGTATATGAAGCAATGAAACTACTAAGCAACGAAAACAAAACCTTTGCATTAAAAAAAAAATATATATATATACACACTTAAAATAATTGTCACTAATTGTCCTAAACTCAAAACACAACTGAGTTTAGAACAATTGTGACAATTACCTTAAATCAGAATACATTCCTTAAATAACTGGAGAAATAAAAAGGTAAAAGGCAATATCCATTTGTTAAATTCCAAAGTTAAAGAAATCAATGTCTGTCATCTGTACTTGAATTTGGCGTGTTGGCAATCATTGCTAACTTGCAGAGAGAGCAATTTTGGGTCACTGCTGGAGTAGAGGGAGTGGGGGTGCTGAAGCATTATAGGCTAGAGGATGACCAACGCAGGGACAAGCGTGTGCTATCTTACTAATATTTCCTGAACTTTGCCAGGGGGAGGTGGAGAGAGAGATACTGCTAATATGGAGCACCAGTGAGAGCAGCTGGTTCACCTGCAGAGCAGTTTTTAGGTGGTTTCGTTTTCAGCAGGGAGAGGGTCTAGGAGGAGACCCAGAGTGAATGAAAGACTGCAGAACACAGGTGGTGGGAATAGCTTCCAACTGAAGGACGAACACCTGCTCCTGGGAAGAGAGGCAAGGGGCTTGCCTGCATTCGTCAAGGCTCGTGAAATTGGTGCTATTCATACCGCTTTAATCCGGGAGATTCAAGAAGCGGGCACTGCACACAGTGCCTGCCGAATTCAAGTATAGTTGGCAGGCATTCATTTCTTTATCGCTTTGGAATTTGACAAACGGATGCAGACAACACTAGGTCTCCAGCCAAAGGCTACTTGCAGCTGACCGTGGACTGGAACCCTCAAGGTCGCCTTTCCAGCCTGGTCATGGCTGGTGCATGCCCAGAAGTGTCCCACCCTGGGGTGTCCTGGCAGCTTATCCTCTGGGGCCCCGAGTCCACATCCCTTTCCTTTTCCACACAGAATGTGGGCGCTGGATGAACTCGCACAGAGCCCAACTTCCCATTTTAGTGTGGACAAAGTACCCATCCAGAGAAGAGGAGGGTCATTCCATACCTTGGGTCTCACCAGACGTCGCTGTCCAAGGGTAAAAGCACCGAAAGCCAGGAATCAGAGGGAAAAGGAAGGATCAGCAGGCACTTTCTGTTCCACGAGAAAGGGGAACACACTCTTCGATTCTTAATACCTCATCTCCCTCCTCCCCTGCGAGAGGAGTAAGCCCCTTAAGAGGGCTGCAGGCCAGCCTGCGTGGTTGGACCCCACGGCAGGCCGGACCTAGCGAATCTCTCTTCCTATTGGCTGCAGGGGCCAGGAAAGCGCTGCTTCCACTCTCCCGCCCTCTACGCTCTTTCACGCATTTAACGCAGAAGATACAGTGTTTGCCTCAGCACACCTGTGGGCGCACAGCCTTCCTCCTTGCTTTCCCGATGTGGGGAAGAGGAAGTCGGGGAATTGAACCCTAGCTTTGAAGGACCTTTCCCAGACTGGCTGACTCTCAACAAGCGGTGTCCCTTTCTCGTCCATCTAATATCCGTACAATTATTGAGCATCTTATTTGTGCCTGACAGTTTTCTGTGCCCTCTCTTGCTGTGAATAAAATATCCAAACTCTCGCTCCTCTAGCTCTTACCTCCATGGAGCTTACATTCTGTTGAAGGGGAACAGATAATGAGTTGTAGTGTATCAGGTGGTGATCATTGCTGTGGAGAAAATCAGAGTGGGGCTAGGAATACAGCGCTGGGGGTGGGAGGTAGGGGTTGGGTCCTATTTCTCTTTGAATGGAAAGACACTACTAAGGTGACATTTGAAGAACGTGAAGTGTGAGCAGTGAAGATATCTGGGAGGTGGAGAATTGCAGGAGTGAAAAATAGCAAGTGCAGAGGCCCTCAGACAAGAGCCTACTTGACATATTTGAAGAACATTTGAGTCAAATCAACTACAGTGGTCACCAAAGCTCTGTGTTGCTTTATGGATAGTGCAGTTTCATTCAAATCTCACATGACTAGAACTGCTCTAAGATGAATTCATGGCCTTGGCCCCTGAAGACAGTCTTAGAAGCTAATAGGTCCAGAAGCTTCGGGATTGAGAATTGCCTCTCAGAGGAGAAAGCTGGATGCATGGGTAAATGGACGCTCAGTTCAGATGGCTTCCTTTTCCTAAGGATTATTTATTTGGAACAAGTTTTCATATTCACATAGCAGCAAGACTTGGGAGATTCTAACCTTATTAAAGGTAGCACTTCTCCAGCTGGACTCTTCAAGGAAAACTTTAAGCTTTATTGGCAAAGGAGGAACCAGTATTCATTGGCATTAAGAAAACGTACACTCTAGGCAGCTGATACTAAGGACTCAGGTGTGCTAGTTAGCAAGATGGGTCCAACAACCTCAGTAACAGCCAGAAATCAGAGGGCTAGGTTACAAAAATTCATACAAAAAATACCTCAAAAGGACAACCAAGTGTAGGGTGAGAGAAAGGATAAACTCTTTTTAGTTTGGTGCCAACATACTATATTAAATTGCTTTAATGTGCTAATGTGCCGAATATGTTCACAATCATGTATATCTTAAGAGAAACTATAAATGCTAGAAGGTTTGGTTTGAAAATTGTTTCCAACATGCACACAAAACCATGAAATAGAACATTTCTGCTGCCCCATGAAGGCTGTTATTATCTTGCTTTATTTTCTGTTTATATAAATTTATATTTGGAAGTGTTATTTCTTCAGCGGGATCTTATCAGAAACCTGTACTTTTGAAATTATTGCAATGCAATGCCTCATGAAAGTAATCTTTAATATCTAAAAGGTCTGCAATTGTGAGTGATTGTAGTACTTTTTCATTTGTTGCTGGTAACCTACTTTAAATGACATCTCTGTGTTGCAAAAAGGTAAAAATGCTTGTAGGATTTGTCAAATTGAAAGAATTTGTCACTTCCCCTGTCTACCACAAGCATAAAGGTAAAATAAAAGTGGTAGTACTCCATTTTACTAAGAGTTTGAGAGATTTCCTTATAGGCCCCTGATTTCTTCCTGTTTATACTTACATAAGTCCCTCTCAATAAACAATCCACATTGAACACATCAATTCTCTCGTATGTATCCTTTTACATTTTTTTCTTCATGCTGCATAAACAGTCAGATGCACAAATACAATGAGTAACAAAGTTTGAATTACTTTTTTTTTGTATTTTTACTCTCACCCAATAAATAATTTTATTTATTTACTATTGGTCTTTCCCTACTCCACTCATCCCCACCTAGAGAATGGATCCATAAAAGATAAGATTTTTATTTATTTCATTCATTTTTTTTGTTCTCAGCACCTAAAGCAGTGAATGAATAAATCAACAGCACCTCATTAATTTAAGAAGGGAGTAAAGTGAAAACAAGAATGACAAGTTGAAGAAAGTCCAGAATGGCTAACATGGGACAAGGGAGCAAAATAATGGAATACGGAATCAGAGAAATAGGGAATGAGAAAAGTAATTAGAGAGATATCATGTGAGGCCCTATAGGTCACTGTAAGTACCTTGGCTTTCACTCTGAGGAAACTAAGAAGCCAACTGAGGGTTTTGGGCCAAGTGAATAATGACGATTTTGTTCTAAGAGAGTCATCCTGGATGTATATGAAGTATCCTGGAGTAGGGCAATGGCAGAAGCAGGCACACCAGTTAAGAGGCTATTATAATAATCCAGATGAGAGAATATGATGGCTAGGGCGAGGCTGGTAACAGCCATAGTGGTGAAAGTAGTCATATTCTGGGTATTTAAGATGGAATTGCAAGGATTTGCTGACAGAACAGATATGAGAGGTAAGAAAAAAGAAAGGAGTCAAAGGGAAATCTAAGATACTGACTTGGGAATTTGGAAGAATGAGATGGAGAAGACTGTTAAAAAAGCAAGTTTGTGAGGCATTTCAGGAGCACATTTTTGGTAAATTTGGGATGCATATTAAATATTGAACATTGAAGTCAAATTGACAAGGAGGGAGTTTAGAGTTGGAATTCAAAGTCTGAGCAGGAAATATAAACTATAAGTCACTAGCTTATAGGTGGAATTTAAAGCCATGGAAGATCATTCAAGGAGTGAGAATAGAACATTCAAAGACTGATCCCTGGGGAATCACTCTACTGTTTAGAAGTCACAGAAAGGGAGCAGACCTGGGAGGGGCAATAAAATTATTTTCAAGAGATCATGAAAAACAACAGAGAGGAAAACCTGAAGGGTGTGCTGTCTAAAACTCCAAGTGAAGAAAATGTTTCAAGGTAGAAAGAGAGATTAATTTTGCCAAATGCTTGAAATAAATTGTGCCAAATTCTCAGAACAAGATGAGACTGAAAACTGACCATTGAATTTAGCAACATCAAGATCATCAGTGATTTTGAATTGAGAAGTTTCACTGACATAGTAGGGTGAAAACCTAATTGAAGTAGGGTCAAAAAAAGATTGGAAGGAGAAAAAAATGAAGATAATAGACTACTTTCTAAGAAGGTTGGCTCAAAAGGAAGGGGGGAAATGATACAGCAGCTGACGGGGAAGTAGGCCTGCTATCGACTGAATGTGTCCTCCCAAATTCGTATGCTGAAACCTGATCCCCAATGTGATGGTATTAGGAGGTGGAGACTATGGCAGATGATTAGGTCGTGAGGGCAGAGCCTTCATGAATGGAATTGGTGCCCTTATAAAAGAGTTTCCAGAAAGCTCTCTGGTCCCTTCTGCCATGTGAGGACTCCACGAGAAAAGAATCATAAATGAACCAGGAAGTGGGCCCTCACTAAACTGAATCTGTTGGTGCCTTGATCTTGGACTTTCAGCCCCCAGAACTGTGAGCAGTGTTTCTGTTGTTGTCAACTATCTGGTTTGTGGTATTTTGTTATAGCAGCCCACACTAACTACAACAGGGCTGTAGAAAATTTCTTTTTGTTCTGTCATTTTGTTTTGAAGAAATGACAGCATTCTTGATGATGGGAAAGATATAGTAAAGAGGGAAAATCGATATTGCAAGGGAAGGAAATTAGTGGATTTAGATGCATGTGGGCAAGAATGGATGGAAACTAGTGACTACATGATCAGGCTTCCAGCTATAAAGGGGCACTGATGCAGGTAGGTGTATGAATACATTGTGTGGATGGGCAGGGGTATGGAAGTTCTCTTTGCTTATTTTCTCAGAGCAGTTAAAAACACATTCATCAGTTGAGGATGAAGATGGCAAAACTCATCACCAGTTTGTAAGTGCTCTATGGACACAAAATATATGATCAGTTCTAGATATAAGGTTTCTGTGTATACCTTTGAAATTCAGATTATTAATTTCTGATTAAAAATAAATATAATTATTAATACTCAATCTGTGTATGGCTTTATTTTATCATGTCCTAGTTCTAATTCTAAAACAAACATGTTGAATTTTCCCATAGAACTGTAATTTTTAATCAAGTACTCAAATTTATGCATTATTGCTCCATGTACTTAGCAGGTTTGGTGGCATTATACTTCTTCATAAATTGTACCTTTTATCAAGATATAAAGTCAATCTCTTCCTTTGGTCCTTAAATTAACCTTCAATTATTTGAAATTTTTGCTTGTTTGCCTAGTATCTTTTTTTACACACCTCATAGATGTTTCTTGAAAACAGCATATGGTTGGATTTTGTTACTTGAGTGACAGAGTTTCTATTGAAAAATTCAGTCCATTCACATCTAGCATAATGGCTAATGATTTATTGCATTCTTTATGTATGTAACTTTGGTTTTATTATTTATTTTATATCATGGCTTTCTCTGTTTCCTTGTCCATATTTTTTGTGGGGTATTTCTGTTTTTGGTTTGTTATTTGTTTAGAATCCTTTCTTGAATTCAGAATACAGGCTCTGAATTTTTCAAATACCTTAAACATTTCTTTCACTGCATTAGGGATAGATGACTTTTTTGGCTGACGTACTGAAGCCCCTTTATCCTATTAGTCTATACTGCTATTGAACACATTTTTAGCTTCCAACATTACAAAAGAGAAGTCCAATTTCATTTATGTTTTTAGATAACTTACCCTTTTTACCTAAAAGCTTATGAGTTTTCTCTTTACCCTTACAGTATGAGAATTATATCTTTATATGTCTAGTGTGAGTCTTTACTCACTACTCCAGACTGAAATGTAGTGAGTTATTTGGCCTACATTCATGTCTTCTCAAAAAAATTTAAACACAAAGACATTTTCTACTATTCTGTTATTTGTTTCTTCACTTTTATAAACTCCTTTTTCTTCTTGTAGAACTTTTATGTCTGCATAATAGGTTTTAGATATCTATTATTTAAGCCTATTATCTGTTTTTCATGATTTCAAACTCTTTTTCCTCTTCTATGCTTTCAGGTATTTCATATAGGATACATTTTAGCTCAAAAAGTGACCATTTTCCCCCACCAATTCAATTGCTAACATGCTTAATTAGAAAAAAATACAGATTTTCTTTTCACATTTTACTCACATATTTTCTCATTAAAATGTACAAATGTTCTAAGCTTATTAGAGATATTTATAAAAACACAGTGTAACATAGACTTGTATGCATGCACACATACATGCTCATGAAACATTTATGACAGATATGGATACAAAACAGCAGGGGTAAGAAAGGAGGTCCACAATACCCACACAGATTCCAGAGACCTCTCTCAGTCACAACGTTGTGCTTTATGGCCAGCAAGTGAACCACTAAGATATTTTGATTTCAGGGAAGCCACAGCTCATTCAAGTAGGGGGTCTTTTATACTACTCCTGTCACGTAGCTAAAACCAAGCTATGGGACCAGGTTCAATGGCAGAAACCAGATGCAAACCATTAATCAATACATTTTCTATAAGTAACACTGGCAGATTTCCCTGTTGGTATTTTTTGGAAAACTATGTTAGCACAAAGCTACATTAATTCCTATGTAGTATATTCTATTCAGGTTTGGCCAAGGATCAATATCATGGCTCCAGGCATCCCTGGAAATATTTGTAGGTTTTCAATATACCAGTTGAGAGTTACAATGAAATTATACACTGTGGATTAGCATTTTTCATCAGGTGTGGAAAATTCTAAATCATTATTTCTTCACGTATTGATCTTTGCTCATTTTATCTTTTCTGAGCCTCTAATTTTGTATGTTAGATCTTTTCACTGTGTTCCATATATTTCTGATACAGTTTGGATGTTTGTCCCCACTGAAATCTCCTTGTTGAAATGCAATCCCTAAAGTTGGAAGTGGGGCCTGGTAGGTGGTATTTGGGTCATGGGGGTGGGTCACTCATGGCTTGGTAATATACTTGTGACAGTGAGTTCTAACGATATCTGGTTAAGTGTGTGGAGCCTCCCTATGCTCTCTCTCTCTCTTGCTCCTTCTCCCACCATGTGAGACATGCCCACAGCCCCTTCACCTTCCATCATGATTGTAAGCTGCTTGAGGCCTCCCTCAAGCAGATACCAGCACCGTGCTTCCTGTAAACCCTGCAGAACAGTGAGCTAATTAAACCTGTTTTCTTTATAAATTACCCAGTCTCAAGATATTTATTTTATACAAGAATGGCCTAATGCAATTTCTTATGTTCTTTATGTGCCTTCTACTCTGTACTTTAGCTTGGAGATTTTATTTACATATAAATATATATTTTTATATAAATATTTTATATTTATATATTTTATATATAAAATAAAAATTTTATAATACAAATGTTTTTATATAAAACCAAAATCTCCAAGCTCAACATATGAACTAAATTATATGTAATATATAATTAAAATTATATATTTAAAATTTTATTTTATAAAATATATACTTTATAAATCTTAAAATATCTAAGATTTTATATTTATAAAATTAAAATATATATTTAAAATTTTATACATGCATATAAAATGGTAATCTTCTTATTCAGGTATTTGTATTCTTTCCTCTTCTCCTCTGGTGGATCTGATCTGCTATCATACACATTGATTACATTCTCAATTTTAATTTTATTCATAAAATTTTAATTTTCAATTAAAATTCCTGATCTTAACTCTTCTCCATTACTGAACATGTTCATCAGAATTATGTTTAAATATATATGTTATCTCAATAATTTAGTCAACCATGAATTTGTTTCTATTGCCTTTTTTGTTTCTGTCCTTATAATTTTTGGTTGAATATCAGTCTTTGAATATGAAATATTGTAGAAGTTCTGAATAATATTCCTCCTGAGAGAGTTCCTCTCATAGGCAGATAGGGCAGGCAGATAATACCAATCCAGTCAGGTATGGAGCTGACTCAAAGTTGAATTGCAGCTACATCTCTATTTACTGCCAATTTACTTCTGTTCTTATTCTCCCTATCTTGGGGGAATATTGGCCTCTGCCCTTTAGCAGGTATATCTCTTCAGATACACATTTTGTTTCTCTGAAAACCGAATCCTCTTAGCTTTTTTAAAAAATTTTGGTTAGTTCCTTGAGGTTCAGTTCTGATTAATGGAATATTTTAAGTGGAGGGAATTCTAGTTGGCTATCTATTCCTTGGTGGGTTTTGAACTACAATTTTGATTTCCCCTGATCTGTGATGAGACTTCTGAAAATTTTCTGTGCATATCAACAGCCTTCTTCTTTTTTTCCCTGTTCATCTTAAGAATTCTGCTAATTGTTGAGAAAACCACCAAGTTTTGGGTTGGCTGATTAAAGAAAGATTCCCTTTTCATCAGGATCTTGGCCCTAAATTCCTTGCTGTCTTGTCAGACATGACTCTAATTTTTTTTTCTTAGTTATGTGACATTGACCAAAATTATGGAAAATTCTATGCCCTCTAGCCACAGTCCTATTGTTGCATCTAAGTGAGTTAGAAGGAAAATGCCACACTCTGAGTTCCAAATTAAGAGTCCTTTATTAGCCAGCAACTAAGAGACGGCTAATGCTCAAAATTCTCTCGGCCCCAAGGAAGGGGCTTGATTTCCCTTTATACTTTGATTTAGGTAGGGGAGGGGGAGCCTAGCTGAAGTGGAATTTTACAGAAGTAGAACAAGCAAGTTAGATAAGGAAGCTGGTAACCAGGAGGCAGGAGGTTTCCAGGATTGTTGGTTGCTAAAGGTACTTCCACACAGTCATCAAGGGGAGCAGCAGGGGGAACTTTCCATACAATCAATCACCGAGGAAGGTATTCACAACAGCTGGTAGACTTGCCAAGCAGAATGCAGTTACAATGGGTTACAGGTACTGTGAACAGTGTGAACCACTCTTAATGATTCAAAGCTTTCAGGGCAGCATGACTCAGTAATGCACCTGTGGGGGTCGAAGCAGGGAGGGAGAAGCTAAGCTGGAGCTTACTGCTAAAATGGAGTCAGTCAGGCTAGCCCAAGTTAGGTTACCACACTATTCCTAGATTCTTCAATTTTTTGCTATGAAGAATCTGTAACATCTTGGACTAAGAACTTGGGCTCTCTCTCTCTTCCCATGCAAGGCAGTTTCTTCACTCCCCCCCACCCCAGGTACATCTCTAGGCATCTGGGACTGTTCCCAGGACCCCCAACAGAGCTGGTGCTTTGGGTCTCTGCATGTTCAAGCCAGGGAGGGTCCATGCCCAATAATTTTCAAAATGTAGTTTCCAGAGTCATAAAAAATACAGATGCTCATTGTGTGGTGGACCCAGGCAGTTAGGCTCTGGGCCACCCACCCCTGCTATACTCCAAACTGTAACTGGGTAGAATTCATTCCTAAAAGTCTTGTGTATGCTGTACTTGGTGCTCTTCATTATTCATACTGGCCTCTGCCCTTTAGCAGGTATATTTCTTCAGATACACATTTTGTTTCTCTGAAAACTGGATCCTCTTAGCTTTTTTCTCTTTTAATTTTGGTTAGTTCATTGAGATTCAGGTCTGATTAATGGAATATTTTAAGTGGCAGCAGTCATACAGATGGGGATGACAAAGAGGTCTCTACTTCTGTTGACCATTGAATAGAATCATAAAGCCTGCCATTTGCCTTTGGGAGAACCTGGAGAAAACCTTTTTGCTCTTTCGTCTCCTTATAATCTCTCAGATTTAGTACAGGGACAGTCAGTTTACATGTTCAGCTTCTTCATGGCCTCTGAGAGTCAAGGAACCCCAATAAGTTTATAGAAGTCTCTTAGATGGTCCACAGATGTGAGGTCCAGGCTCTTTTGAAAAAACGCTGTTTTAAGTTCTCATGCCTAGGCTTTGATGCTGTTTTCTACATTCTTATCTGGCCCATAAGGAAAGGGATGTGGAGAGGTCTAACACTAGGTCTCTAAGAGAGTGCTCAATCCCAACATTTCTCATTATAAACCTCAGTATTCTGGTTTAGGAGAAGCAGACAGCAATAAGCAGGAAATAGAGGAGTTCACTGAGGCAGCCATTTCTTATCATCTCCCTTACAATCCTCATATATATTTTACAGAGAGCCTTCCTGTGATTCATCTTATGAAATGGGAGAACTATTCACTTTCTTTTACATGAAAAAACCTTGGTTTTTCCCAGTATTTACCAACTTTGGCATGGAGAAGATATTATCAGTGTGTCTGGAGTTAAAGGCCTTTACATGAAAAAACCTTGGTTTTTCCCAGTATTTACCAACCTTGGCATGGAGAAGATATTATCAGTGTGTCTGGAGTTAAAGGCCTAATCCTTAAGGATTAGTGTTCTTAGTTAATTAGTAAACAATCAGTTGCTTAAAACAAAATCCTAGGTTCCACTTCCCTCTCAAAATAAGTTCAAACACATCAAAGTCCAGGAGACTCAGTTATACCTTTCACATCCTTGATACAAAATAATTTAGTTTCAAAGCACACTATTTTTTTTAAATGATAAGTTAATTATAAACATCAATAGCCAACTCTTGATATTTTTGTTCTAGGAATACTGAAAAGTAAATTACATGGCTTATCCAGATTATTCCTTAACAATAATGAGTAATAATCTCAGGGTGGAAGCAGAGTGGCAGAACAGCCCACTTCCAGTGTTCCTTCTTACTGGTCGATGTCTTTGCATTCAGTAATTCAACTATCAATTGTAGCTATTTAAACACATTGCAATTTACAGGTGAAAAAACTTAAGGGTGAGCGGTTAAACAACGTGCTCAACACCACCTAGTGGATAACAATGATTGATAGGTTTTAAAGTTAGTCCAGTCAGACAACAAAGCCCACATTTTAAAAATGCTATGCTGTACTCTCTGAATGTTGAAGCCAGGGAGGGTTCACGCCCAATAATTTTCAAAATGTGGTCGCCAGAGTTGTAAAAAATGGAGGTGCTCGTTGTGTGGCGAACTGAAGCAGATAGGCGCTGGGCCACCCACCCCTGCTAAACACCAAACTGTAAATAAACAGTTCACATTTAGAGTACTTCCTATGTGCCAGGAACTGGTTTAAGCATTTTAACTGCACTAACTCATTTCAATCTAACAAGTCTGTAAAATAGTTACTATTATTATTGGCAATTAATATTAAGCCTATTAAGCTGATGCGTAAAGGTTAGGTAATCCAGCCAATAGCTCAGAACTGGTGTTGCCAAATTAGAATCCAAGGAGTCCCTTGCTTTTAATGACTATCCTACCAAAAGTTCCTTGCCCAATAAAATGTTTGAATATTACTAATCCAGCCCAAGTATGAGGGACAGGGCCCAAAGATGCGAAAATATTTTCCTTAGGACACTGAGGAGGGGCTCATCTTCTCATGGCTTCATCTCAGCTCCACTGTGCGTTTCCCTTCTCTGCCTGGACTCTCCAGAGCAGCCTGGGACTTAGCAGCAATGAGGGAGGGAGGAAAGCCCCACTGTACCTGGAACGAAGAGGGTCTCTGTCAACAACAGGGCGGAATTTGAAAAGCGCTAACCTTGAGTTTAGAGCGAAGCTAGCTAGTGCCAGGGATAGTGGGGTGCCCGTTCCGCCGAGGGCGCGGGACAGCTAGGACAACCACGCCTTGCCAACCAAAGGCGACCTGACAGCGTTTCCTTGGGTTCGCGCCCATGGGTTCCGCAGTGGCAGGCGGTGAGGGTCACAGAATTCTCGGAAGCCAAGCGCTCCATTTCCCTTTAACTCCAGCCACGCCCCACTTTCTGGGGCCCTAAAAGCATCGGGAACACTCCTATTCCATTATTGCCGGTGTGTCCTCGCCTTATCCCGGAGCGCACAGCCTTCCAGCGCAGGAATGACAGTGGCCAAAGGTCTGGAGGCGCCGGATCTTTTGGCCAATCAGGGGTCACGTTCACCTGCGCTCTCTTCCCGCCCCGCCCCCCCCCCGTATCCATGGAAACACCGCAAGTGTCTACTCCAACACCCGGGACTTCCGTTTCGGTCCAGCAGGGCTGCGGCCATTGTTTGTGTGGACCGAGTGTTTTGGTCATCCCGGTCCACTCTCTCAGGTTCCGTTAAGTGACGTGAACTCTCGGGAGGACTAAGCCAGAAGCGGACAAGAGCAGGACGAGCTGTGTTTGAAGGAAGAGTGACAGAAAATCGAGGGTCTGGGACTGAGAAGCGACTCCGGTTTAGAAATCCCGGAGACACCCGTGTAGGTGGGTACGTCACAGCTTTTCTCCCACGTGAAGACTGAATAAAGGCAAGGAGAAGAGGGCAGAAGTAGTTTGGAACCTGAGGTGTGGGTGCCTGGCGTTCGGTTCTAGGGCAGAGTTCTGGCCGGGATCTGGATTAGCAGCGGAGGCCGCGCGAGTCTTCGCTGCAGGAGCAGAGGTTCCGCAGATCTGTGGCCGAGACCCGGAGATCCCGTTCCCAGAGAACCGTTAGTGTGTCTGGTTCTCTGTTGTTTACACTCGAGCAGCCCGTGACGCGCTGGGGGAGCCCAAACCTGTCCTGCTCTTGGGGCATGCATGAAACGTTTTTCATCCAGAGAAAGAGGGCTCTTAACTAATTGCTTATCATTTGCCCAGGAACCTACCTGTGATCAGCAAGGAAGGACTGGGGTGACAAAGGCTCATGCCCCCATTTTACAGGTAAGGAAACTGAGGCCTTGGAGATTTAGAAGTTTGGTCCTCTTTAAAGTTCTACAAGTGCTTGATGCAGAATTGAGACTGATCAGGACCTGGGAGCCCCAGTTCTGGGCTACTTCTCTAAGACTCAGGTACCTTAAATCCAGTATTCCTGTTTAACAAGTAGGGGAAGGCAGTGGAATGATTTTCTACTTAAACTGAACAAAATAAGAAAAATACCTTGAGAATAGATACTATTTAAGTGTGCTGCTGCTTTTCTGTTAGTAGTAGTAATAATAATAATAATCTCAATAAATGAGTTGTAGCCTTTGAAGTTTCTAAAGGGTTGGAAATAAATCCCATGGTGCCAGTGTTCATAGCTCTCCTTTCTGGTCGTTTAAGGGAAACAAAAACATTCAGAGGCTTCTTTTTGACCTCTTGTTAGGAGATTTGTGGGTCATACCCAGTTAGTATATGGGGAATTTAATGAGTTTGGGAATTTAAAGTCATACCCAGGTTTTCAATTCCCCATTTCCTCCTCAGTTCAGCCATCTCAGCACTCTACCCTTCCCTAGAAGAGGAGCACAAAGGAGGAAGGAATGTACACTGCTTTCCTCAGAGCCTGATCCCAGGTGAGGATGATTGTCTTTTCTCATTTATAAAATGTCCCTGCATTCTCCATGGGTGGAGGAGGTAGTGGAAGCGGCACTGAAGATGGATGGCCTGCACAGAAAATGTTCCTCACTTGCCTGAGAAAATTTCGAGCACGCAGGCTTGACTTTGGCCCACCCAGTGTCTTTTCCCAACATTTACTCATTCATTCATTCAGTCACTCAAGTCTACTGTATAATTCATACTGTTATTGGTGTTCTGAGATAAAGGAATATAAGAATGTCATGGCCGAGTGCAGTGGCTCATTCATGCCTGTAATCTCAGCACTTTCGAGGCCAAGGTGGATGGATCACTCAGGTCATGAGTTTGAGACCGGCCCGGCCAACATGATGAAACCTCGTCTCAACTAAAAATACAAAAATTAGCCAGGCATTGTGGCAGGCATCTGTAATCCCCGCTACTGAAGAGGCTGAAGCAGGAGAATTGCTTGAACCCGGGAGGCTGAAGTTGCAGTGAGCCAAGATGGCACCACTGCACTCCAGCCTAGGCGACAGAGGGAGACTCCCTCTCAAAAAAGAAAAAAAATGTCTTCACATTGGGGGGAATAAACTGTATGAGATTAGTAATAATTTCTGAAGTTATCCACATTAAGCAGTGCTAGAATGAGTGGCACTTAAAACACAGCAAGAGGAACTCAGATTTGAACAATTATGAGTAGGAAGATACCATTCTAAACAGGAAAGCCATCAATTAATTTCAGGTAAAATTTGAGGGAACAAATAAGGAAACCAGGCTAGTGACAGGGAAGTGTAATATGAATGTATAAAGCCACATTGTGGAGGGCAATTAATGTTTAAATTTGTAATTTATTCTTGTGCATTTCTTCACATGAACCATATTGACAGAGAGCCATCGTTGACCTTTGGGTGTATTTACTTGTAGTCTTTTATCTAATACTTATTGTATATATGTACTCACTAGTCTGTACAAATACTGATAGGTATGTATACATGTTCATACACATGTAGAAATATACATATATAGGCATATGCACCCATATACACACATGTATATAAAGAGATTAGTATATATAAAACATTAAAAAATTTGAGTCATGACAGCTAGGCTCCATGAGGGCAGGAAATGTACCTGGTATATAGAACTGTACTATGCATATACTAAGCACTCAGTAAATATTTACTGAATGTATGAATAGCTGTTATTTGTATAAATTTTTCACTTAACATATAATGAGCATTTTTCCAAGCATGTTTTGGTAGCATGAGTTTTATTGACTCCATACTGTTCCATTCTAGATATATACTATGCTTTATGTATTTTTTTTTTTTTTGAGATTGTTGCCCAGGCTGGAGTGCAGTGGCATGATCTCAGCTCACTACAACCTCAGCCTCCTGGGTTCAAGCAATTCTCCTGCCTCAGCCTCCTGAGTAGCTGGGACCACAGGTGCACACTGCCATGCCAGGCTAATTTTTTTGTATTTTTGGTAGAGACGGTCTCAAACTCCTGAGCTCAGGCAATCTGCCCACCTTGGCCTCCCGTTGTTTGCTTTTATTGGGGAAAATTTAGTATTTCCCAATATTTTGTTGTTATAAATATAGTAAATATTCTTATACATAATTTGCTAAGTATATGTCTTTATTTTCTCAAGATAAATTCTGAGAAATAGAAAAACAGAATCAAAGAATATAACCATGTTTCAGGCTTTTGAAAAAACTCAAGTTCTCTTTTAGAAATGTTACATGAACTTTAACTCCTACAACCATTTGATAAATGATTCTATCTTACTCTTTACCAGCATTGAGTATTAATTTTTAAATTTTGCCTTGATTTGCATCCTTTTAATCCTTAGAAGGGTTGACTTTTTTACATATATTCATTGATTCTTTGTATTCCTTCTTTGATGAATAGCCTTTTTATATACATCACTGTTTTCCTACCAAATTTTTTGTTTCCATTTGATAGTAGATATTCTTGTATGTAAAACATATAAACCATTTATCATATGCTCTAAATATTTCTCCTAGTTTATCATTTGCCTTTTACCTTAAGGACTTGTTTATATGTTTTAAATTTGCATAAAATGAAATCTTATTTCTTTTACTTATTTAGTTTTGTGCTTTGAAATCTGTTCTTCATTTCCAAATTTTATACATAATTTCTTTTCATTTTCCTGTTTCTTAATTGTGTTAAGTATTTTAAAATCTTAATTTTTAAATCTATCAAGAATTTATTTTGATTTGAGAAATGACAGAATTTAAACCTTCTTTTTACTTCCTACTTATTTAATTTTTCCACTAACATTTATCTTCTCCATTGACTGTGGTGCTACCTTTTCATATACAAAATTACAAAAAAACATATGTATACAAAGATTACTTTTGAAGCTGTCCTCTTTTGTCAACCCTTTTCTCAATTCTTGTATCAGAGTGTTTTTATTGTTGTTCCTTTATGTGTGTGCATTTGATAGGCAATGAAGAAGAATGTAGCCTTTCTTTTTCACTCGATGAAGATAAAAAGGAGAGAGGATGGCTTTTTCCACAGAATAATATGATGATGATTGCCATTTTGGACCAAGAGATGTAAAAGGCACATGTAATAAGTTTTAGATAATAAACATATTAACCTTTCATTATGTTTAAATCAATATAGCACATTGGTCATAGTATAGACTCTAATTTCACTACCTAAGCTTGTTGCATGTCTGTGACTTCTTAATACTGTGAACTAGATTGAATTATTTAGCCAGTCTTTCATCTTTATAGTGGAGAAATAACAGCTACTGTGTAGGGCTGTTAAGAATGTTAAATAAGATCAGACAGGTAAAATTAACTTAGAACAGTGCGGGACATAAAGAAATCACAATTATTCCATTAAGTTAGCTATTATTTGAAATATAATGCCTATCTGAAATAATTCTTTTTAGTCACTAAAACATAAGAATTGAGACAGAGAATCAAGCTTAATTTTTGGGGGAAGCAGATGTCATCATTTGTCACAACTTCATTAATTGAATAAGCCATCTTTCCCCCACAAATTTGATGGAACCTTTGTCATGTGTAAAATGAACTGTTGTACTTGTGTCCATTTCTGGATTCGTAGCCATTTCTGTTGATCTTCTCTGCTCCCATGTCAAGCCATGTTACAAATTACAGAGTCCTTATTAAAGTTTTAGTATGCCATTGAATCAGCCTCTCCTCATTATTCCTCTTTCAAAATGATTTTCTTGGAAAAGCATTTGAAAATCAGTTTGTTACAGCTCTTCTACCCCCACATCAAAATCAAGATTAATATCTTGATTTAATCCCCTTGAAAAGAGATAAGTTTAGTTAGAACAAAATTATATTTATTTCTGCTAAGACCGAGCAGAGTCTTCTTGTTTCTTTAACCCTATTTTTTTGTGCGTTTTTTTTTTTTTTTTTTCTTTTGAGACAGAGTCGTCTTGCTCTGATGCCCAGGCTGGAGTGTAGTGGCATAGTCTTGGCTCATTGCAACCTCCGCTTCCCGGGTTCAAGAGATTCTTGTGCCTCAGTCTCCCGAGTAGCTGAGATTACAGGTGTGAGCCACCACGTCTGGCTAATTTTTGTATTTTTAGTAGAGATAAGGTTTCACCATGTTGGCCAGACTGGTCTCGAACTCAAGTTATTCATCTACCTTGGCCTCCCAAAGTGCTAGGATTACAGGCATGAGCCACCATGTCTGGCTCCAATCCTATTTTTAACACTGAAAATTCTAAAACTATATATAGGTTCTAAGTATTTTTGGTAAATGTATTTTTGGGAATTTATATTCTTATTGCTATTGTAAATTTCATTTAAAAATAATTTATAATTATTACTTATATGTCTGAATGCTTTTTCTATACTCTTAGATTTTATGTAATTTGAACTTTATTGTGATGTATTTCATAAAACCAAAAGAATATATGAAATCATATATATGTACAATTTAAAATATAACAACATGGATACCCACCATTGAAATCAGCGTATACTATTTTTTCTTTTTAAGACAGACTCTCACTTTCTCTCCCAGGCTGGAGTGCAGTAGCACAATCTCAGCTCACTGCAACCTCCACCTCCCAGGTAATATTTCTATTTTTTGTAGAGATGGGTTTTCGCCATGTTGGCCAGGTTGGTCTCTAACTCCTAGCCTCAAGTGATCTACCTGTCTCAGCCTCCCAAAGTGGTGGGATTGTAGGCATAAGCCACCATGCCCAGCTTAAATCAGCATAAACTTTTAAAAGCCGGCTGATGATTCCAGAATTTCTTTCCCACTCCTTTCCTAAAGGAGCAGCCATATCTTAAATGTTGTTATTCCTTAGTTTTTTTTTCCCTGTTCTTTTAACTACATGTACATTTCTAAACAAAATTGTTTAGTTTTTCATATTTTTGAACACTATATAAATGGAATCACTATATATTCTTCCATGAATGGGGTCTTTTGCGTAATGTTAACTTTTACAATGCATCCATGTTGATTCATGTAGTTGTAGTTCATTTTCACAGCTGTGTACTATTTCATAGTATGAACAATTTATCTTTTCTACTGTTGTTGGACTTTTTGGATTGTTTTGGTTTTTTACAGTTACAGGATTTATTATGCTCTGATTGTTCTTGTACAGATCTTTTGGTATACATGTGTAATCTCTAGTTTATAATTCTAGTAGTAGAATTTCTGAGATCATGAATTCCCTTAAAATAGCTAATAGTTTTCAGGATCTCTCAGATATGCAGTTATATCCTCTACAGATAATTTTGTCTAATTGTATTGTCATGTGTTTTCATAGTAGTGGTTTAAAAATTGTGGAACTGCAGAATCCTTGTTAAGTTTCCAGTTTTAATTAGAATGACTTTAATGTTTTACCTTTGGGTTTAAGATATGCTTGTGTGCCTTTTACTTTGTTTTGTTTTGCATGCTTTGTAGTTTTAAATGAAGGATGCATGTTGAATTTTAAGAAGTATACTTTTTGGCATCCATTAAAATAATCATATGGCTTTTCTTATTTGATGTTATTATAAAAGTTTAAAGTTAATAGCTTTCCTAATTTGAACTTTCCTTTACTTTCTGGCGTAAACTACCACTTTACCATGCTATAATATGCTTTGGTATTACAATAGATTGAATTTTCCAAAGATGGCCATACTTATAATTTATGCTATTTTCATGCTCTTCGTACAACATGACTGACACTGTTTCCACTGAAAGGTGAGGTCTTTGTCCTGCCCCTTTCAAATACAGCCGTGGCTTGTGATTGCCTCATCAGTGGAGTACAGCAGAAGCGATAGGATGTGACCTCCAAGGCTAAGTCATAAAAAGAATGCAGTTTTTGCTTGCCTTTCTTTCTTTTGGGAAACTTGCACCATGTTGACAGATAGTCCCTACCATTTGAAAGGACCACATGGAGAGAAACATATCTCTCATCAACATTTAGACCAGCCTGCCAGCCATGTGAGTTAGCCACCCTGGAATTGAATCCTTCTTCTCAGTCAAGCCTTTTGATGACTGCAGATCCAACAACTCAACAATCTTGTGAGAGATTCTAATTTTACTACTATAGTTTTGGTGATATGTCAGTATCTGGTAGTCTTCCTGTTTGGTTTACTTGTCTTTACCAACTTATTTCCTTCCTTGTCAGTTTTAAGGAAAAGAAGTCTATTGTGTTCCTCAAAATAGCCATCTGGAAATTTGACTGGAATGTATGGAATTTAAGTTACTCCATCCAAGAGCACGGAAGCATGCTTCTCCTTTTATTTAGATAATTTTTCTTCTTTATTGGAATTTAGAAGCTTTCATCAAAGAAATCTTTGTATTCTTGGTTAAGATGGTTTTGCTTTGTTTTTTTCTGGTGTGAATGGTATCTTACTTTCTAGTAGTTGATTACTAAATCAGTTAAGCTATTTCTTTATTGCATCGGTTTTTTGTTTGTTTGTTTGTTTTGCTGAACTCTCTTAACTTATAGTTTGTTGTATACTCTTGGTTTTTCTAGGTAGATGACCATAACTATAAAATAAGGACATTTTATATTTTTGCTTCTAATCCTTATATCTTTAATTCTTTTTCTTATAGTATTTGCCAGAATCTCTAATGCTGTGTTGAGAGCAGCAGTGATGATGGTCATTCTTGTTACCAGTGTAAAGGGAATATATGAATTTTCTCCATTAAGCTTAAAGTTCTTGATATTTAACCTTTGCCACTTTAGGGAGTTTATGTTTTTCCTCTAGTTTGCTAAAAATGTTTTTAAGACAATATATGGATGTTGAACTTCCTGAACTTTATATCACATGGTTTTTCTGCATCAGTTGAGATTATTATGGATTTCTTCTGTAGTCTATTGATATAGTGAATTATGTTAATGGGTGTTTCTCATGTTGAGCAATCCCTGCATTCCTATAATAAACTGTCTGATCATGATGCATATATTCGATATATTACTGAATTTAATTAGCTAATATTTTATTTAGGATTTTTGAATATTTACAAAATTTACAAATGAGCCTGTAATTTAATTTTATTTATATTGTTCTTATCTAGTCTTGGAATCAAAGATTATGCTAGCTACATAAAATAAGTTGGCAATTTTCACTGTCTACTTTTGAAAACAATGTATTGTAATAGTAATTAACTTAATTACATGTTTGATAAAACTCAACTATAAAACTATTAGAACCTTGGGATTAGGGAGAGAGAGGAAGAGTGTGGCTACCATTTTAATTTAGTACTTACTAGTCTATATAATTTTTTTGTCTTTCATATTTTTTGCCATATTTTATTTTTTGTACTTTACTGGGAATTGGTCCCTTTATTTAGTTACATATTTCTGTATATTTGCCTATAGCTCATAAATATCCTTATATATATAGTTCACAACACCTTTGCATCATTGAAAAATCTTATATTTGAAATTATTTTCCCATTTTGCCCTGTATTTTTTTCATAGCTGTCTTTTTGAAAATCTGACTTTCATTGATCTGACATTAAATTTTTAAGAGCATCTTTTGGCTTCATGCATTTTCTCAATCATTTGTTTCTTATATCTTTCACTTCCACTTCATTCTTCTTTTTTGAGTTTGCTATTTTTTTTAAATGGGAGATAGTTTCTCTTTTTAACATTCCTGAGTTGAATGCTTCATTTCTACACATTTTTTTAACTTTTAATATGAGGGGTATCTATGCAGTTTTGTTATATAGATAAATTGTGGGTCATGAGTGTTTGGCATTCAAATTATTGTGTCCGCCAAGTAAAGCATAATACCAGATAGGTCGGTTTTTGATCCTCTCTTTCTCCTCTCTTTATCCACCTTCAAGTAGGCATATACCCGGTAATGGAATTGCTAGGTATGGTAATTCTGTTTTAAGTTCTTTGAGAAATTGCCACACCACTTTCCACAATGGCTGAACTAATTTACATTCCTACTAGCAGTGGATTTAAGTATTCCCTTTTCTCTGTTACCTTGTCAGCATCTTATTATTTTTTGAATTTTTAATAATACCCATCTGACTAGTATGAGATGGTATCTCACTGTGGTTTTGATTTGCCTTTATCTGATGATTAGTGATGTCGAGCATTTTTTCATATGCTTGTTGACTGTGTGTATGGCTTCTTTTGGAAAGTGTTTGTGTATGTCCTTTGCCTACTTTTTAATGGGGCTGTTTTTTTCTTAATTTGTTTAAATTTCTTATCAATTCTGGACATTAGATCTTTGTCAGATGCATAGTTTGCAGATATTTTCAATTCTGTAGGTTGTCTATCTACTTTCTTAGTTTCTTTTGCTGTGTAGAAGCTCTTTAGTTTAATTAGGTCCCATTTGTCAATTTTTGTTTTTGTTGCAATTGCTTTTGGTGTCCTCGTTATGAAATCTTTACCAAGTCCTATGCCCAGAATGGTATTCCCTAGGTTATCTTCCAGGATTTTTATAGTTTTAGGTTTTCACGGAAGTCTTAAAATCATGTTGAATTGATTTTTATGTACTGTATAAGAAATCCCTGCTCCATTTATTGAATAGGAGTCCTTTCCCCATTGCTTGTTTTTGTCAACTTTGTTGAAGATCAGATGGTGCTAGGTGTCAGGCATTTTTTTTCTGGGCTCTCTATTCTGTTCCATTGGTGTATGTGTCTGTTTTCATATCAGGACCCTGCTGTTTTGATTACTGTAGCTTTTGAAGTCAGGTAACGTGATGCCTCCAACTTTGTTCTTTTTATCTAGGATTGCCTTGGCTATTTGAGCTACTTTTTGGTTTCATATGAATTTTAAAATAGTTTTTTTTTTTCTAATTCAGTGAAGAATGTCATTGGTAGTCTGATAGAAGTAACATTAAATCTGTATATTGCTTCAGTATGGCCATTTTGATGATGTTGATTCTTTCTATCCCATGAGCATGGAATGTTTTTCCATTTGCATATGTCGTCTCTGATTTCTCTGAGCAGTGCTTTGTAATTCTTGTTGTAGAGATCTTTCACCTCCCTGGCCAGCAGTATGCCTAGATATTTTATTCTTTATTATGGCTATTGTAAATGGGATCACATTCTTGATTTGGCTTTCAGCTTGGATGTTGTTGGTATTGTAGAAAGCTACTGATTTTTATACATTGGTTTTGTATCCTGAAACTTTCCTGAAGTTGTTTGTTAGATGAAGGAGCTTTTGGGCAGCAACTCTGGGAGTTTCTAGGTATAGAATCATATTATCTACAAACACAGATAATTTGACTTCCCATCTTTTTATTTGGATGCCTTTTATTTCTTTGTGTTGCCTGATTACTCTGGCTAGGACTTCCAGTACTCAGTACTCTGTTGAATAGGAGTGGTGAGAGGGGGCATTTTTGTCTTTTTCTGGTTCTCAAGATGAATACTTTCACTTAGTCAGTTTAATGTTAGTCTAGCTGGGTTTTTTAGTGTTTTTTTCTTTTTTCGACAGTGTCTTGCTCTGTCTTGCAGGCTGGAGTTCAGTGGTACAATCACAGCGCATTGCAGCCTCAACCTTCCAGGCTCAATGGATCCCCACACCTCAACCTCCTGATTAGCTGTGACTACAGGTTTGTGCCACCATGCCTGGCTAATTTTTGTATTTTTTGTAGAGATGGGACTTCTCCATGTTGCCCAGGCTAGTCTCAAACTTCTGGGCTCAAGCGATCTGCCCACTTTGGCCTCCCAAAGTGCTGGGATTATAGGTGTGTGCCACTTTGCCCAGTTGCTCTAGCCATTTTTGTTTCCTTCAAGTATTTCATTTGGATCTTGCAAATATTTTTGTGTAATTATTGTCATTATTATGTTTAGATTTTTAAGAAAAAACAGTTAAGACTTGTTGTTATATTTTCCTTTTAAATCCAAAGGTTATTAATATGTGACTTGGGTTTCAGAAGTGCAGACTTTTAAAATTCTATTGTTAATATTTTCAAATGTTATTACATTGTAGCTAGAGAATGTATTCTCTATTATGTTGATGCTTTAGAATTTATCATGATTTCTTGTATGGGCTAATACATGGTCTATCTTATAATACTACTATGTATTCATGAAAATAATGTGTATTTTGTATTTTTATGGTGTAGAGTTCAACACAGATAAAATAACAGAAACTTATTATTTGTAGTAGTCTTCATATTATTGGGGTTTTTTTGTTTGTTTGTTTGCTTGATCTATAATTTTTTGAGAAATTTATTTTGGATATTTTTTCTTACTGTTCATATAAAAAATGTTTTTGTTCCTTACGGCATTTTTGCCATAAATTTTCCTCATCTGAAATTAAGTTTGCTATTTGAGCTTTCTTTTGATTCATATTTTGTGGCATATCTTTTTCTATCCTTGTATTTTTAAATATTTTTCTTTTTAGTGTATCTCTTCTAAACCACATGCTAAATCTTATTTTTTAATCTTTGAGTCTGTCTTTTAATTTGTGAGATTAAATTATTTAAACTTATTATAACTGTTGTAATTTTTTCCATCATTTTCTTTTTTATTTTCTGTTTTCCTTTAGAGCAAGCTGTCTTCTGTTTTTGTTTTTTATAGATTCAATTTTGGTTCTTATGATAGCTGTGCTTAACTTAAAACCCACATTGACTTTTATTTACCCCTACTGACTTTTTAAATGTATTAATATCTAGGTCATATTTCTGATAAGACATGGACTTTAGCACACCCTTATGTCCTTCTCCTTCTCCCTTCATGTTTGTATTGTCAAGAATTGTAGTTCAGATATATAGGAATTGATATACTTTCCATGTCTCTTTTTTTCTTTGCTCCTATTTTTTGTTTTGTTTTATAATAAAAATAAACTTTGCCAAGGTACTTGATCACCTTTCTTGTCATATCTCATGCAGCCCTTCCTGGATTTGTTTATCTTTTTAATTGACGTGTTAGAAAAATAGAGAGGTAAGTGTATATATTTTAAATATATTTAGGTTATTTATTAAAATAATAGAAACTGTGTGAAATTGAAATCAACATAGATGAAAAGGTGGAGATGAGAAGAAATCAAAGCATAAAACTATCAGTCAATCTAAGAGACAGGAAAGGAAGAATTTTAAAAAATCATATCTTAGATATAAGTCTATATTGGTAATCACAATAAATGAACATGAATAAGATAACTGAGTCATACTGATTGGATGAAAAGCAGAAATCTTGCTCTATGCTCTTTACAAGAGACCTATTTAATGTCACAATAAAAGGTCAGTCATGTTAAATAATGGTAAAGATCCATCAAGAAGATGTATTAACCATGAACTAATATGTAGCTAAGAATGTGTTTCAAATTGTATACAGCAAAATCTGACAATAACAAGAAGGAATCAAAACTCCAGATATATAGAGAATGATTTTAACTGACCTTTCTTGAAAAGGACCTTAAAGAAAACTAATAACTGGAGACAGCGATGAGAAGACAAAAGAGATACCAAGCTTATATAATATTGTTGGGTGGTTACTTAATACCAAAAGAGTGGAAAATTAGCAAAGCCCTGGGAGAAACAGTACATCCTCGTTGGTAAAGGAAATGCAACAAGAATGAACCTGGACATTGGTTGTGCCAGAAAATAAGGAAGCTCTCAAATGCTAAAAAAAAAAGGTCATATTACATACCCAGGAGCCAACCTGAAGGGATTCCTGCTAGTCTAAGATGAGAGAATCTTGCACATCTAAAAGAAAAATGACTACAATTTAATTGCAACCCATCCAGTATGTAAGAATCAATGAGTTTATGAAAACACTGAAAAGCAATACAAATCTCATTGTTCCTAGTTGTTAATTGCTTTGCCCCATCTCATACTCTGAAAATTGATTTTTAAAAGAGAGTAAGCTGAGAGGGAAACATTTTATCTTGTCCTTTTCTTTAGGACCACATTTCAGAGTAACCAGAATATTTGTAATGGCAGGTTTTTCATTATATAAGAATTATAGCATATATATGCACAGGGAATGGTAGAATTATAGAATTAGACAACCAATTTATAAAACCTAATGAAGTCACAAATCTAGGAAATGATCATCATTTACTGTTAAAACTTTTAGTTAAAGGTTTAAGAGAATGTTAGAATGGAAGGACTGGGCTGACAGCACCTGAAGCCATTGTTCAATTTAGCTAACTGAAATGTACTATAGGAAGTATACAGGCAGGCATTCTTTTTGGAAAACTGTAGTTAAGATCCTGGGATAAAAGAACCAGCTAACAGTGGCCAGGTGCAGTGGCTCACATCTGTAATCCCAGCACTTTGGGAGGCCAAGGTGGGTGAAGCACTAGGTCAGGAGTTCAAGACCAGCCTGGCCAACATGGTGAAACCCCATCTCTACTAAAAATACAAAAAATTAGCTAGGCATGGTGACGGGTACCTATAATCCCAGCTACTCAGGAGGCTGAGGCAGGGGAATTGCTTGAACCCGGGAGGCAGAGGTTGCAGTGAGCCGGGATCTAGCCACTGTACTCCAGCCTGGGCAACAGTGTGAGACTTGGTCTCAAAAAAAACATAAAAAGAACCAGCTAAGAGAAAGTGAATAAAGAACTTAAACACCACAAGGAAACAATTAGCCATATCACTTTTAACCCTTCATAATTCATTAGTTTGGAGTATATCTCTTATAAGTAGTATGCCACTTTATTTTAAAACTCAATTTTAGTATCCTTTTTTCTATCAATAGGTTTACTTGTCATCTTAGTTTATTGTTTATATAATTCTTAACTTTTTTCTGTTTAGATTTATTGTACTTTCTAATTTTGAATATAGGTGTCTTGCTTTTATTGTTCCATTGGGGGAAAATATTTGTAACATATTTTTTAAAGTATTTTCAAGGGACATTTTGTAGGATTTTTTAGTAAACTGAAATACAGATGCCTGACAATTTCACTTCTAGAAATTTATCATATAGAAATATATCTATCATATTGAAATATTTATATTTATCAAATAGATATATTTATCATATAGAAATATTACAATAGAAATAATGATATATTTAAGAGAATTATTTTGCTATATGTTATAGCCAAGAAATTGCGAACAATCTTAACATCTATTAGTATGGGAACAGTCAAGTCTTGGACATCAGTTAAGTGAAATGCTATGTAACTTTTACAAATAACATATTAGGTATCTATTATTGCATAAGAAATTATTCATTATTTAAAACACTAAACATTATCTCACCCAGTTTCTGAGGCTGAGAAATCTGGAAGAAGCGTAGCTGTCTTAAGGTCTCTCATGAAGTTATAGTGAAGCTGTCAGCAAGGACTGCAGTCATCTAAATGCTGCACGCACTGGGGTTGGATGACCCACTTCTAAGATAGTTTACTCACATGGCTATTGGCAAGATGTCTCATTTCTGAATGAAAGCAGAAGGTCCCAATTCCTCACCATAGGGTTGCCTAGGATTTTCTCATGACATGGCATATAGCTTTTCCCAGAGCTAGTGATCCAAGAGAGAGAGCAAGAAAGAACCTGCAGTGACTCTTAAGACCTAGCCTCCAAAGTTGCACAACACTACTTTCTTTTCCACTTTATTTCCTATTCATCAGAATTGACTCACTAAGTTCAGCCCATATTCAAGGGGTGCGGAATTAGGCTTCACTTCTTGAATGGAAAGAATCAAATAATTTGTGGCCATATTTAAAAATTACCACAAATAAGATAGGTCTACGAGTACTGAAGTGGAAAGTTGTACACCATATATTAAATGATTTAAAAAAACAAAGAAGAAAATTGCAGAATTATCATGTCTTTGTTAAAAAAAAAATCAGTGAAGTATGAATGTGTGCATACATGGAAGAAGGTTAGAAAGAACACAGTGAAAACTGGTTATAGTGGTTATATCTTAAATTATCTGGAGGAGGGTAGGCTTTTAATTTTTATATTACTTCAGTATTTTAAACATTTATGAACTTATTTTCAGTAAAAGAAATTATGTTTAAATGCTTAAAATTAAAAAAAAAATCCAATAACTACAGATTGATTTTTATTGTACTTTTTATAAAATTAGAGATCAGTGAGTCCATTTATTTTCCAGACAGATACCAACTTTCACAGTTTTCAGTCCTGTAGTTTGGGTTTTTGAGCATCCCAAATTTCTTTATTTATATATTTAAAGTGGATTCATTATATTTTAAATGTATTAAATTTATTTTATAAACATTGAAAATAGAACACTAGATATTTAAATATGTAGTTCTGAATTTTCTCATTCTTGAGTTATTTGTGGTTAATGTTTTATTGTTTAGACATGCATTTTTATGTAGTTTATTTGGAAAATAAACTACATGTTTATTTTTAGTTTGGTGGTATATTTTTCACCCTTGAATATTTCAGTGCCTCTTTCCTCTGCCCTTCTTCATTAACACATTATGACAGTATATGGAAATCTCAATTGACAACCCTTCATCAAATGTTTTTAGTTTATCTCACTTTTACTTAATAGGTAGGCCTAGATTTAAAAACCTCTATGATGTAACTACATAACCTTGTACAAGTAACTTAGTCTTGCTAAATGTTAGTTTGCTTATTCATTTACTAAGAATAATAATACCTTATTGGATTGTTCTGAGAGGAAATTAGATAACATAGCCCTATTCATATAAGAAACATTCAGTAAGATTTAGCTGCTGCTATCATGGTGCTGCTGCTGATGGTATTTGTGTTTCCTTCCATTTTATTTTAAACTCCTTAAAGTATCTGTATCCTTTATTCTTAGTATGTACTCCATATTTTAAATTGAAATTGATAACTGAGAATGTGTGATCAAAGAAATAAAATGAAAAATTTTAAAAGAAATAAAATGGCTTTGTCACATAACCAATTTATGATTTGTTCTTTCCACTAAAAGAAATACTTATGCAGTTTTAATACATATCTCTTCTTCATTCTGAAATGCATAATTGTAGTAGAAAGCTACCTACAACATGGGATTTCTGTGAGGAGTAACTGAAATATAGGTAAAAAACTTAGTGGTTAGTAGACAAGTGCTAGATAGGTGTTTCTTTTGATAGTGATGATGTTTGATGATTGGATATATTAGTTAGCTATTTCACTACTATTGTTTTACTTCTCCTTACCTTTCTTGGTTTTCCTCTTTATTTATTTTTTCTATTTGGCTTGCCACTTACATTATCTGCTAAATGTCTTTATCTTTATTCAACTTCTTACTTAGATTTCTTCTTCCTAGAAAGCCTGATCTTTGGCCAGATGGCAGTAACATTTGAAGATGTGACTATTATTTTTACTTGGGAGGAGTGGAAATTTCTGGATTCTTCTCAAAAAAGGCTCTACAGGGAAGTCATGTGGGAGAACTACACAAATGTCATGTCAGTAGGTAAAGTTTTCCTGTCTCATAGGGAATAGTCGGAGTTTCTTCTTGGAACAGTTTTGTTGAGTATTTTGCTTTGTTTTTTTTTTTTTTTTTTTTTTTTTTTTTTGTGGGGTTTTTTTTGGGTGTTTGAGGGATTTTTTTTCAAAAAATTTTTTTAATTTGGGTTAAAAAAAAAAAATAAAACCCGAAAGATTCTA